>NC_086320.1:214768274-215058274 GCF_036172605.1 Pelobates fuscus | reverse complement strand
TATATACAAATGTTTCAACCCTAACCAAGGGAACATAGATACATAGTACATATCGTCATTAGCTAAATATTAACTCAATTATTTAACAAAATATTGTCAGTGTAATTTTGTAGTAAAATTGCATGCATAGTGTGAGAAGCGAAAATCAATATAATGTTGCCTGCGCAGAGGCTCAGTGTTGTATAAAATCATAGTTGCATATGCGCAGAGGCTGATAACAGTTGTACCACACCATATCAGTCATCTGTATGTTCCATGCTTGTAAAATCTAAACCGCTGACCTGCGATGCACATTGTCTAGTGATGTTATTGTTAATCTCATGCAGTGTAAAATACAGTTCAGGTATCGGGCAGGTTAGCGTAAGAAGCACTTGATCGCCTTCGCTGAAGCTTGCGCGATCCCTTATACGAGATGGGCGCATTATGTGAAGCGTGTAGATATGTGTGTTGCTGGCTGACAGGCTAAATGTCGGGAAAAACTAAAGCGCGGTTCCGCGCGTCTGGAGAATTGCACCTATGCTTCTATTTCTTAATTCGCTTAAGTTGTGCTTAGTGAGCATGATGTGTTCAAAGTGTGCATTGTGTGCGTGGTATCAATTGTGTATTTTAGCAAGTATGTAATGGCCTGTATAGGGTGCCGCGCGCGGGGGAGTGTCTTTAACTATTTGAATTAGCCCGTGGATGGCGTATCCCATAGAAGCCACAGTAAGTGTCATATGAGCAACGGCAATGCAGATGATAAAACCTAACTATTTTACGTCCATGTAGCTCAGGTATTTAATCGGAGCAGGTCTTCCTATGGGCAAGCTTTATACAGTTTATAGTGTAATAAACATTATGCAACAACAGTGAACAAACGCCTCAGGGGGCAATGCAAAGCAAGAAACCATATACTTATTCATATTAAAACATCTTAATCTAATAACTTCTTAATATCTAATAACATGAGCCAGAGCCCCTAAATATTCAGCATGCACAGCAGAGTATTATTATAGGACTTCTTAAACTTTCAGACATGCAAGGGAGTCAGCTTATTTAGTCAGTCTCGTATGCTTCTGCTGTGTAGCAGAGTCTCTTGTCATAAGCTGCATATATCATCTTAGTCCCCAGACAACGGAGGGGCTGCAGGTACAACACCCCCCGAGCAGAAGGAACCGACTGCAGACACAACCGCAGCCGGTCCCAGGGGCGTCAGCCCTCCGCCGCGCCCCCCCCAGGTCATGTCCAGCCTCCGACCAGGGGATCCACCGTGCAGCAGGCACCCGGGAACCCACCAGCCCACAGGACCTCCCCACCGAGAGTCTGTGTGCCAGTCATCCCCTGCACCCCCACTGCGCCTCTGGAGCCCCAGCCGGATGGGGTGAAGGCCTTCTTGTGTCTCACCCTTCTCCGGCCTCTCAGGGCAGGCGCCGACCTCCCCTCAGCTCCACTCCACAAGGGCTCACAGTGTTGGGGTCAGCCACCTCCGGGCCCTCCACAAAACCCAGAGGAGACAGCGCTCCATTCCCAGCAAGGCACAATCCCAGGGCCGCAGCATCCGGCCAGCGGGCCCCAAGGACGCCGCGGCAGCGTCCCGCCTGGCCCCCCCCCTGCCCACGTGCATCGCCCCCAGAGCCCATCTCCGTCTGTGGGTGTCACATCCACGGAGCTGCTTCTTAAGGTAATGCCAGCAGTCTGACCTGAAATAAGCAGTTGGGTCCAGTACAGGTACTGGCCTTGTGGCGTAGGTACTAAACGTCCCTTGAATTCGTGTGTAGTTATCAGGTGGGCCACAGTTAGGCAGCCTGTGCCTGTAGAGGAGGGCAGTGTGTTCCCCAGGTGGTGGTGTCCAGCCTGGGGTGTGCGGGCCTCCATGTGGCCAGGATTACCCCCACCAGCCAGGGGGGAGGGGCAGAGCGGGGCCGCAGCTCTCGCCCGCGTAGATCCCTGTCAAGATCCACGCAACCTGTATGTCTGCTCCTCCGGTCCAGCACTTAAGTGTCAGTTTCTGGTCTGCGGTTGCCCATGTTTAGGCTTAGGCTGGTGTGTAGGCCGGGTTCGTCTGTTTCGGTGTTCCTGATGCAATTGTGGCTGCGGTTTGGTATGGTAAGGTAGCTTGGGTGGTACCCCGTATCACTACCGTGTGCTTTCCAGCTTTGGGGTAGATTGTGTGTGAGTTGTATGCCATTTTTCGGGTCTCTGTCCCGGAGCCATGTTACTCTGCTGCCATGCTGCTTGTCGGCCCCGTCCCTCAGTGTAATTTTGAAGCATTATACAATATGAGACAAAAAGGAGTACCAAACCACTAAAAATACAAAAACCAGCAAACCTACTAAATAGTGTACCCTCTAAAACACCAATACAATAGTACAACAAAAGAGATCAGTAGGAATGCAAAGCAGGTGAAATGATCACTTCTAAGGTGTAAATAAAAATATATACAACCTTATAATATAATAGCGTGGTGGACGATATCTACAGAAAATATATAAATCGCACATAGTGTGATAAGAGTATAAATATAAAGACACGCAGGATGAATATGTAAAACTCACAAAATATCAGTGAATATCAGGCCCATCGTCCTTAATCAGAAGTGGTCTTCAGGATAATATAGGAAGAGTGTTCTTTAACACTTGTAAGGTAAAATAAACCACATAATAGTGCAGATGGAAATAAAACTTCAAAGAAATTATTATATAATGCACTAACAAAACTGTAGAATTAATATCTAACAAGAAGGATATCTCTGTAATTTTTTAATCATCTTTGATCCCGATAGTACATTCAAAATTAAAAAACAAATCTAATTTCTATTCCTGTATGGAAAAAAATAAATATCTAGAATTGTTTAATGAACTGGTTCAAGATGATTTAGAAAAAATCACCCATTACAAGTATATTCCAAATCTTTCTAAGAAAGAAAAGGAAACAATAACACAATTGACGGAAAATTTTGATTTGATTATATAAGAAGCTGATAAGGGGCAGGGGGGGGGGGGAGGGGGATAGTTATAATGAGTAGACAATTTTATATGACAGAGGTCTATAGGATCTAAGGAGATAACACTACGTACAAAATCTTACCTAAAGATCCTACACAAGTATTCTTACAAGACCTCAAAAAACTCCTATTGGTTGGGATGGAAAAAGAAATAATTCTAAAGGAAGAATTTGATTATTTGTTTAATATAGAGTGTAAGACAGCAATATTTTACTTCCTCCCAAAAATCCATAAGGATCTAATTAACCCCCCTGGTCGCCCCATTATCAGTGGGATTGATTCTTTATCTTCTAGGTTATCTGAATATGTTGATTTTTTCCTTCAGCCTTATGTACAAATGGTTCCATCATATATCAAGGACACGAGACATATTATATGACCTTCAAAAACTAAAATGGAAATCCACTTATATTATGGCTACAGTGGATGTATCCTCTTTATATACTAGTATCCCCCATTGTAAAGGGTTGATGGCTATTAAAGAGATTCTAGTTTCAAAACAGCAACTAAACATATGCCAAATAGACTTTCTGATTGATTGTATCAATTTTGTATTAACCAAGAACTATTTCTGGTTCGATTCCACTTTCTTTTTTTTGTAAAAGTACAGACTGTAACACAGCGATTAACAAATCTAGCCTACATCACGGTCCGTGGCTCACAAACGTCCCCAAGGGACAAATGATGCGCCTAAGACGTAATTGTACAGACTTATTAACATTTGAGGAACAAAATCAGATTATTAAAAAACGATATTATGAAAAAGGTTATGATTTGAACAAAATAAGTCTGGATGAGGAACAAATAAAAAGTCTAGAAAGACAATCACTACTAAAAAAACAAGGAGGAACTCCAAAAAACAGAACTGATAATAGATTTGAATATGCCTTTATTACCAGATTTAATTCCCAGGCTAAAAAAATGGAAAAAAAATTAGAAAAAACACTGGCATATATTAAAGAAAGATGATGTACTAGGAAAGGTTATCCCAGAAAAACCTATAGTGATATACAAAAAGGCGAAAAATTAAAAAAATCAGTTAGCGACGTACTAAAAAAGTGGATACTCATCTGTTTGACCTGAAAGGTTTTTACAGCTGTGTAAAATGTTCCACCTGTAGATTCCAAAAAAAGAACTACACATGAATTTATAGGCACCTATACCAACAAAAAGTATTAAATCAAAAAGTTCATTCAATGTTCCACTATGTTTGTCATTTACCTTTTACAATGTGGATGTGGCGCCCAATATATATGGCGAACAACACGAAAATTACATACCAGTCTGGCAGAGCATTTTTATAATATTCGTACCAACAAAACGGAACACAGTGTTCCTAAACACTGTAACACATGTCCGTCTTTCTCATGGGATAATTTTATGGTGATTGGAATCGACAGAGCGGATAGGAATTGGAGAGGAGGGAATAGATCTACACTACTAAATAAAAAAGAAGCACAGTGGATCTATAACCTAGGTACCCTTAAACAGGGCCTAAACATGGATATAGATCTCACAGGGCTAATTTGATATATAGAAGGCGTGTGCCTGAAGTTGTGGGAGGGATTTATGTCCTATATAAACCCAGCAAACCCCCTGCTTACCTGTCTTCGTCGATTCCGGAAATTCACGCCTTCTCTTCCGGCCAAGGAGACCTCTGACGTCATATTTTCGCGACGCGCCAAAAAAATAAATAAAAAAAAAATAAAATACTGTCGGGTAACTGTACCACTAATTCGTGAGTATAACACGCGGACCGAGGCATTCGTCGAGTTCTACCATGAACTGTAAGTAACTTTCACCCATACCAGGGGTAGGCAACCTTCGGCTCTACAGATGTTGTGGACTACATCTCCCTTGATGCTTTGCCAGCAATATGGCTGTAAAAGCATTATGGGAGATGTAGTCCAAAACATCTGTAGAGCCGAAGGTTGCCTACCCCTGACCCATACGAACAGGCTCATTCATCTTCAAAGCTTTTTTTTCGCCCGCCGGCAGTCCCTCTGCATCTCTCTCTGCTTTGTGTTCGTGAGTATAATGAGGGTAGCCAACACACGAACGGCTAATCGTAAGTCTTACAGCATCTTTCCTGCTACTTGTCAATTACTCACACGTTCAGCTGCACGGTCTCTTTCATCTACATAGCTCATGCTGAATCTTTCCGGTACCTAACAGGTCAATGTCGGTTTTGTTACATACAGCGTTTACTTGTTTTTATGCCTAAGTTCAAACGTACAGCAGTACCCTTATCAGGAGAGCACATGGTTACATTCACTGTGTAATTCATACAATGAAGTGCTTTTTGCTACATAAGTATGTCATGTTAAGTTTTATTTATGCTCTGCTGCTGCATCTCATTAGTCCAATTTACACAAGGCTGTGTTTTAATAGGATGTCGACTTTGCTCATTTTCTTCCCTCCTGTTAAAGTTTATACAAATTCGGTGTCACTGATTGCAACAGGTGCCGCTCCATTTACGGAGGTAGCCCCTGCCCCCCCCCCCCCCCCCCCAAAAGAGAAAAATAAATAAATAAATAAATTATTAAAAAAAAAATACGATTACAGAGGGGGGGAAGCCTTTTCGACAAGATTTGTTTTAACATCCGAGCCTTTCATCTGCCAGGAAGTGAATACATGGACATACAAACTGTGTACTGGTATCTGATGGTATGGCCATCGGTTTAATAAACACGTTAGCGGATACCTGTTTATAGCGAAAGGAGGAAGCGCAGTGTTAAATGCCATTTAAATAAAGAGAGTGAATTTTTATTTTTGCTAATACGCCTGTGATGTTTCTAAGAAAACCCTGCTACCCACAGCGGCACCGTTTAGTGAGCAGGAGATTCGCTTTGTGTCGATCTTAAATTTTAGGTATGAAATGAACCTTTACATTTTCCATGTTGTTCTACGGAGCCCTTTCATCATACATGTAAGACCGCTGGTAAATGTGGGACTACATGTAAGCTCTGTGGGCAAGACATCATTCTAATACGCCTATGTTGATAGGCAGACAGAGGTATTGTTACGAAGCACATTGGGGCGTGTTACGGGCTATCCTGTGTATCAGAATGGATAGCGGGTTCTGCAATTTATGTGACTTTCTAGTGAACGTGCCAATCACGTGTAATATCATGCAGGGCGGAGAGTTGCTTTCATGCTCAAGGCATGTAGGGGTTAAAAGTGCCCCCTTTGCTCGCTGTATTCCAGTTTTAACGGACATGTCTGCGTAAATGACATGGATCTACACACCTGTTAGATTGCAAACTCTCCAGCCTTGGAATACTTTTACGCTCATTCTGCGCTACCTGCAACGCACAGACTCAGAGCCGCTCACACGCTGCATACAGATAGTCTTTGTATACAGTGTCTTGTCTACATTACACTATCTGTATACTGGGTGGGATGGTGATTCCCCCTCTTCTCCCCACGCCCCCCTCTCCCATTGTCTGTACACAGTTGCACATTCATGGCAATTGTACATTAATGGAGGGTTCCAGTACACGGAGTGATGGCTTCCCTCGGCACAGTTAGATCATTCGTACATAGACACAATCCCCACAGAGGGCTTGATTACCATGCTGGTGGCATTACAGGAAGTCATACGGGCATCTGATTAGGAGCGCTGATAATGTGTAGATTTGAGAGAACGCCGCTCTGGCTTTCTTTGTCCCGCTCATCATTGTGAGGGTCTTTGATTCAATGCACTTACGCTACAAACAAAGCATTGTCTGAACCAGTCCTAATTCATCCTCAGTCAGTGCAGCAATATGCGCTAAATGAAAAACCCGGCATACTCCTACGCAGACGAGCACATATGTTACCGGACAAGTGCATCTCATTTCACACCGCAGTTCTGGTGGGCGAGCCTCGGCAACGGCAAGTACGTGTCTTAACTATACTATGAACAAGATCATTATATGTATATATAAAAAAAAAAAAAGTTTATTCGTATTACATTTCAAATCAAGGCCACGGTCTGGCACCACGAGCCCCGAGGGCCATACATACGATCGTACACGCATTCTAGTTTATACGTCCCGACCATCCGGACCCCACATGCTCACTGGGCACTCCAGTTTCGGTCAAACCATACGATCCTAACTCATTGCTACCCACGTTTCGTTCTGTAGTATGTCCTCTCTCACTAACTACCCTTCCATCTAGTTAGCAACTGCTGGCTGTTAGGTTCCTAGGTGTCCACTAGTTGTTATTCTCCCCGGCTTCTTCGCCATAGGTTAGTGGTCCCGCGAGGCCAACACCCATCCTCATAGTCGCCTCGCATTGTGGCATAGAGAGGGCCTCATCTGTCACTCCCATTCTATCTTATGTTTAACTTTCACCGAGAGGCCGACACCCCGCCACATTATTCAGTGGCCACGCTACCCCCTCGCGCCAACGCATAGTTAGAGCCTCTCAAGCCGCTTGGCAAATAGCAGGGCCTCACCTGTCACCAACCTAGAGTAATCGTTTCGCCGCATTGCGGCACTAGCTAGTCAGCCAGCACGCACGCACACGCTCTCACACTCGCACTCCTAGTAAGCCGAGGGGGGGGGGGACGGCACACTACAGACCCATCACGCATAATCACTATGTTTTGGATCCTATGACCACTTCGGGTATCCTAGCGCTTTATTTCCCGCTTTTGCTTCGATTGTGAGTTACATACTCTTACAGTGATGCAAACAGTACGCCAGTACTGTCATACTAGGCTGATCCTGGGCTTTCAATACGTTATCTCTTACGGGCTAAGGGTCCACTAGATACTTAGTTATAGCAGTACGAAGACACCAATATATATATTACTCCAACCTGTCACTCGCTGGTGATCCTTAGGTACCACATACACTATGTGCCCAGGCCAAGCTAGTAGACACCATGACCAGCGGTTACTCCTACAACTTGTTTCAGGCATTTCTTACATATTTTCAGTTAAATACGTATGTTGGGTCTCACGTTGCCTTTCACGTTACACGTTGTACAGGTTTGGCCTCCAGACGCTGACGTACATATGGTGACTGCTTCCAGACTCATGTATTACGGATACTATTTATTACTTCGCAACATTTTGGGGGCATTTAGTACAGTGAGTTCTAGATTACCTTTTATCGACTCATACTATCACTTAACTTTTCACGACAACGTCACTCATACAAGCAATACAGGATAAGCTCTAGCAATCTGATTTGACCGGG
This sequence comes from Pelobates fuscus, assembly GCF_036172605.1. NCBI lineage: Eukaryota > Metazoa > Chordata > Amphibia > Anura > Pelobatidae > Pelobates > Pelobates fuscus. The sequence continues at coordinate 215,050,099 of NC_086320.1, read as the reverse complement.
TGAACAGGATTCCCACTCGTTTCATATCGAACGTCGAGGCATCACTCTGCCTCCATTTCGACCAAACGTATACCATTCAAATCCTTAATCTGCTAATTAGGGACTTGTCTGCACGCTTGACATTCACAGGGTCCTCCAGGCGCATTCAATTCATTCATCACGCATTTGACGTCGTTCACATTTCACGTTATTTAAGTTTATGAAGTCCATCAGGAGTTACTTTCGGTCATGCTAGATGTTTCGATTTGGCATTTACGATCCCAAGCCTACCATGTAACTGCTATAGGGTACTTGCTATACAACCACATATCGTCTCTGAATTTAAACTACAATCTAAGCTCCTTTTCAGGTTCCTCTCTTGTGCAAGCATTTCCCTACGGTGAGTCACGGATTTGCATTCTATTCCTCGGTTCACATCACAACAGTTAGTTTCATCAGGTGCCTGTTACAGTCCTTTGTCGCTGTGGTTCGATGCAGGTAATCACACCGTGTACGGTCAGGTTAACGCTTGTCCACAAGAGGTTAACACCCTGCTGCGCGTAGTTAGTACAAGTCCACTTGGCCCAAATCATAGGTAGGGCCTCTCTCAAACACAGGGCTGACGGCACGGCCTCGACTCTTATGGGATAGTCCTTATCTTCGCCTATTGGTACCCATTAGTTAGCAGCTCTACTACACGTGAGTTTCCATGGGCATCTGAGTTTTGCATATTTTAAACATGTTACCTTTCCTTCCTCCTCACAGCATGCTACAAGAACTAGCTCCAGTTAACGAATTATCTTTAATAAACACAAACCCCTGTCATCTCAAGTTCCCTGCAGTATCCTCCGCCTTAGCCACTTCTGAAGTCCTGACGTCAGACCTTGCTTAAACGTAACAGTTAAGATATAAGAGCACGCAGTCCAGAATTCCTCTGCTGGTCAAAAAAGGTATCGATCATGCCCGGAGTTAGAGTCTACGCAGGTAAGATTTATCTACTAATGCTAAGCAAACGTACTCTACGGCTTACGATACGTGTAAGTATTGCATGTGGTTCAGGATTATATGTGCGTTCCGATTATAATAGTTGCTTGTACAATTTTTGGCACATCTCTCAAACAGTTCATGCTATACATTCGCTCCTCGTTTATTAGTCTCGGCCTCAATCCAAATTCCTTCTCGGGACATTCATTCCGTATTAGGGCCGCCACAGCAGCCTCTAGTTGTCAAGTTCCGACTCATCTTGTAGAGAAGATGGGACGCTGGAAGTCCTCGGCATACAACCGGTACATTCCAAGTCCAGAGAAGAAATCAGGCTCGCTTTCTATAATATGTCTAAATGATGTTGTTATGTTTAATAAATATTACATACTTTTTGGCCCTCTTTTTGCAGGCCTAACCTTGCGTCGGTTTCGGCACACCTCAACCGACTCTTACATATTAAAAACTACACACACTTTAATGTGCGCCCCTTCCATAATCCCGTACACAAATAGAAGGCGTATGCCTGAAGTTGTGGGAGGGATTTATGTCCTATATAAACCCAGCAAACCCCCTGCTTACCTGTCTTCGTCGATTCCGGAAATTCCCCTCCCACCACACCCTCTTTTCATATCATTATATCCAGGTGGGCCCTCTTTTTGCAGGCCTAACCTCGCGTCGGTTTCGGCACACCTCAACCGACTCTTACATATTAAAAACTACACACACTTTAATGTGCGCCCCTTCCATAATCCCGTACACAAATATATTTTTAGGTATGCAGATTAAAATAGTCTCTTTTCTATTCCCTCCACTCTTCAGAGTTTTTTTTTCCAAGTTCTTTTGTTTTGGTTTTTCCAAGCTCTTTTTCCTCTCGAACTCTTGTGATATTGTGTTTATTCTTGATTTAAATTTTTGTTTTTTTACGTTTCAGATATTTCTGGAGTAAGAATCATTGCAATTTTTGGAGTATAATAAGTATATTGTATTAATATGTAGATTATATACATTTCCTATTTCTATGCCTGTTTGTTAAGTAATATTGTAAGAACATTGACTAAGGCATTTGTAATATTGTTAGAGATCATATTTACATGTAATATTTGTGGAAGAGGTGTCCCATGATTGTTTACACATTTTTATATTTATTTTTTTCATATTTATAATTTTATTATTTTATTTCTATTTTTTTTACATTTATTTTCATTACTGTAGATTTTTGTATATTTTATATATTCTCATTTGCATTGCTAGATATTAGATTTATGCCCCTTCACTATGGGACATTTCGATCTGTATGGGTCTGGATTTGTTTCGGGAGTCGTTTCCGTTTCAGTATGGAACGCATAGAATATTTACTGCCAAACCAGAACCGGAAGTGACGCCGGACGTTCGTATAGCGTTCCAGCGTGACACGCACGCGACGGAGTTTCAACAGATTCAATAGATCACATACCCATCTCACCCAGAGGAGGAGATAGTGATAACCTGTTACTCAGACGTGAGGCTTTCTGGATATACACTTTGGAAACATTATCATCATCTGGTTTAAATGACAAGAACTCATATTGTTTTTTACCTATAAGATAATATATGATTGAGCTATGTTTTCCAGAATGCATTAATGTAGTACAGTTATTTGCTGTAACTCCATGATGGAAGTAGTCCATATCGTAGAATGCTTCAAAATTACACTGACAATATTTTGCTAAATAATGGAGTTAATATTTAGCTAATGACGATATGTACTATGTATCTATGTTCCCTTGGTTAGGGTTGAAACATTTGTATATACTTTATTTTTATAGTTATTTATCCTTTATAACTTTATGACTTCGCTACACGAGAGTATGTTTCACATACCGGTTACACATAGGGTTAACTTCAATTTATTACGTAATTCAAACATGTTTACGTCATTAATGACTTCACTCTGATCCGTTGTTACATTTCACCTGTTCACCTCCAAATAGGATCACTGCATTTTTTGTATATAAGGTATCCATCTCACATACACAATTGTCTTGAAAAAAAGTATTTTACAGACTGAAACGTTGTGTGAATTGCTCAATAAAGCAACAGATTAAATTTACCTTGAAAGACTCCTGAGTGCTCTCTACTGGTATCGTATACAATTTGGTTGTAGACAGCACCGGAGCATTAAAAGACCGGGAGCATTAAATGCTAAGAAGTATGTATGTATATATATATATATATATATATATATATATATATATATATATATATGTGGTTGGTTAATATCGTATAGTGAAATACCTTGTGATTGGAATTAAGTCGGTGTGGTGTGCCGGAACCGACGTAGAGGGTAGGCCTGAAAAAGAGGGACCCCCTGAATGAATTGTATAAGAGGGAGAGGTGGGTGGGGTGAACAGCGTGTGTACGGCAGGTAGGAAGGGGGGGGAGTAACGTTTATATGGAACGCTTAACTCCTCCCACAAATACAGGCCTTACGGCCTTAAACTTGTGGTCGGTTAATATCGTATAGTGAAATACCTTGTGATTGGAATTAAGTCGGTGTGGTGTGCCGGAACCGACGTAGAGGGTAGGCCTGAAAAAGAGGGCAAACGGAAATGCCAAAAAAAACACACTGATAGCACTATAAAAATCCGTTGTCTTGCTACTCATGCGTTGGGAATGTTCCTGTATAATATAGCCGATTCCTAGTGCCTCTAATTGTTTGTTCCGGCGTACTGCTACTGGATGTCGTGCTTATCGAGTGGATGTGAAAAATAGGAGCCAGTGGTCCTACTTACTCTAATGACAGGAGTGTGAATGTAGAATCATATTTAGAAGTAGTTAGGGAATGATTAGTAGGTCAGGTGTCTTGATTGTCTGGTTCGAATTTTGACGTGACGCGGTGTAGTGTTTGTGCCTTCTTAAATTTCCCTTGGGGAGACATGACTTACCTGTCTGATTAGTTGTGATCGAGGAGTTGTAGGGTTCCCGAACCCTTGTATGGTTTCAGGCACATAGATTTAAGAACTGGTTGTGTGGCGCGAATGCTGTTTTTAGGGAGTCTGATACTGCCCGGTATTCCCATCTGTGTACGTACGTTACTGTAGAGCGATAAACCAATTATCTTTTGATATCTTGTGTAAAAACGGGTTATGGTTTGAAAGGCTTGTCAGAAACGTGTATGTCAGTTTGGAATAGTGCGATCGTGTGCGTATGAAGGTTTGAATAAAAGGTGGCAAAAATGTAGAAAAGACTACAGGGTGATCAGTATGCCTGTGGAAGTCATGCTCCACTGATTCTTGGAAGAATGTCACGATTCTGATATATGTATCTTAGAGCAAACGAATAATGTTCTAGATGATAACTTGTGTCGAGCCCCAACAGCCGAGTGACCGGAAGGGGATGCTAAAATGCGGATTATGCTTGAGAGATGTGAGTTGGGTGAGGTACGAGACTGAGCGACTCTTGGATAGTCGGCCCTAATAGACACGAAAATGCTGCAATCCCTCGTCCGACGTTGCCTTTGTAGGACATCCTGAAAAAAGAACGTGACAACAACAATGAACTCAAATAACAACAATACGGTTAAATAAAATAGAACTGGCTGGCTAACTAGTGCCGAAGCGAAAAGCTCACTACCCCGTGACAAGTGAGGCCCTGCTAGTAGCCAAGCGGCTGGTGAGAGGCTCTACCTATGATTTGGGCGTGGGGCTCGAGCCACTAGCGTGGTGGCCTCTCGGTGACAGTAAAGATCCAAAAACGTGTGGCCGTGTCAGGTGAGGCCCTAACTATAAACCCGATAGTGCCTTGCATTCACCCACCTATGATTTGGGCCGAGGGGCGAAAATCTCCGTGTTGAGATTGGGGAGTTGGCCTCACGGGACCAGCTACGTTGTACAGCTGAGGCCAGCTCCTAACCCTAGATAGCCAGTTCTCTGACCCTAGACGGGGGCTTGATAAGGGGGTAACGTAACGTGTTTGGTAACCCAAGTTGTGGATAATGATAGGTACCCGGAGATTCCCAGACAGAGACAGAGGAAACGAAGGGAGAGGAAGGAGGAAAAAGAAGAGGAAAGGAACTGAAGTCGAGGGAAGAAAAATAACGTGCCGTACAGCGAAGTACTATGGAGATATAGCTGATAGAACAGTATCGATAGACCCTGAGGGTGCTGAAGATTCTCGTGATGAAAACTAAATAAACCTGACAGGAGATGAAAGAAGGTGTTGTGCAGCTGACGGAGAGAGGAGGGTGAAATTAGCAAGGTAGTGAGTAACAAAACGAATGTTACGGGTAGCGAGTACGAATGAAGAGTTGTCGAGTGGAGCCGTGGCCTGATGAGGCAAGGCAGGAATCAAGCCCCCGTACCCCAAAACCCAATCGTGTAACAACGTGGCCTAGTAGAGGCAGTTGTTTGGAAACAAAATGAAAGTAAACCTGATGGAAACAGGTGACAACCGATTGACTAAAGGCCAATTGCGTAACAATTGTAGGAAATGTAAACGAAAACACATTTATACCTGTTAGAAACAGGCGACAATAGCGAACCAGTAATTGTCTACTGATAGCAGGTGACAACAATAGTAATTGCGAAACTAATGTAACATTTGATTGTCACCTTCAATTACATGTATGAAAAACATTTACCTGAAAGTCTTGCCTGCACAGTATAACTTACAGAGCAGTCCCCCAACGAGGGTATTACATAAATTACTACCCTAGCCAAAGCTGGGAGTAATAGGACAGGCAGTCCAATAACAGTGAAAGAATGGTTATCCACATGGTGAAGCGGCTGAATAATAGATAACCTTAGTTATAACATTAATATTTGCGAGCTTACGTAACCGTAATTGAGACAGGCAATTGTACAGTCAGCTGATCAGTCTGAGTCAACCGTGATTTAAACACCAACGGAATTACCTAGAACGTAAGACCACAATAAATAAAAAACATTGAAGACCTGTTTGAACCATGTTATTAATGTATCACACCGGTGTTTGGTTGCAGCCTAAACAGTGAGACTGATGGTTACAGAACTTTGCAAAATTGCTAAGGAAAATGCTGAAATCCCAAATATACCGACCGAATAAAGGTCGCAATGTAACAGGTGCAAATGTGAGAAGAAAACCATGGAAGTGGTACCTGCAACAAACATAGTTTCGCATAAATATACAGACACAATTGATAATAAATACCAAAACAAATAGTCTGCTGAAATGTAACCTGATTGCCGGTCTCATACGAATCGTGTTGTCTGTGAGTGTCAAGCGTTCATGAGTTAGACCGTTCGTGAGCTTGAGCGTATAAAATATAGGTCGATACCCCATCGTGTAACAACGTGGCCTTGGCGAGGCAGTTGTTTGAAATGTGGACGAAACTTAATTGTACCTGATAGAAATAGGCGACAATAGCGAACTAGTGATTGTCTAATGATGACACCTGGAGACAAAACAAGCCAGTAATTGATTGGAGATAGAATGCTGTCATGAACCTGAAATCAAGGTGTAGTTAAAAAAAAAAAAGAAAGGACACCCTACAATCCAGGCCTCTAAACGGAATCAAATTATGCCGAACATGTAAAAAGTAACGCAGTTGGTCATAAGAGTAGAAGATAGTAGGGAATATTTATTGAGCATTCCGTGATATTACATATAGAATAATAACCAAAGGTCCCGTGCATACAAAAGAGACTAAGGACATTAACTACAATTCCCCTATAAGGTGACAACCCTAAAATAGTAGTATAGATGGAGGGAAAATGGTGAAGGAATGAAGGGTGTTACAGGAGTTTAGGATGTTGGTTGCGAGATAGTGCGTTGATTATAACGTAAAACAAGTAGTCGAGTGTTGGTTGCAAGATAGTGCGTTGAGTATAACGTGAAACAAGTAGTCGAGTGACGCCGTGGCCTGACGCGGCAAGGCGAGTAAACAACATTTGTATGTTAACAACCCCTGTAAGTTAATTATAAATTAATGGAGTAACAACCGAGTGGTAGTAAATGAATGAAAGGAGGGGATTTTAATCCATGCCCCATATGTTACTGTAAACTGTCCTAATGGTTGACAGAGAGTAATACATTACATACAGCAGTAGTCTTCATTGTCTAACTTAAACACAAAGTGTAGTAAATGCATGAATTGACTCGATTGACAAATGATATTGCCAGACAGTGAAACGTTACACCAGTTAGTGATGAAAAATGGATTAACCCTTAGAATAACCGAACTAGAAATATAACAATTAATTCCTACGAATGCATAATCCAGTGCGGTGTCAGACATTGAGAATTATTACATGGAAGTGCCAATGTAGATACACCCAAAACAGGACGAGATGTCAGGCAAATTCAAAAGGGGATGTTCTCCCACCCACATAGCAATTGCACTATGTCCAAACGTATGCGAAGGAAGCAGAGCTGTATGTACATACTATATGTATAGCAGGCATTGATTAATTAGTCAAACAGACAATGAAAGATTCAAAATAAACCCCTGGGCAATTAAGCAAGAATATGCCAAAGTGATAATGTTTGAGTGAGTGCAGAGCTCACAGATGTCCGCATTAGCAGAGTTACAGGCGCTGCACTCTGCCTGTTAGCTCTGCCTGGCACATTCATTGAGCTCATAGAAGGCAACTCCGAATCTCACTCCCTGGTCCTTATTAAGATTGTCGAACGGCAAATAGCCCGAGCGCGGCTATTTGCCGATTACCTTGGAGGAGGAGCGGAAGAACGGAGAGGACGTCGGGACCGCCGGAAGAGCGAGGACCGGAAGAGCGAGGACCGGAAGTTCGGCTGTCACGGGGAGAGGTGAACAGCGTGCGTACGGCAGGTAGGAAGGGGGGGGAGTAGCGTTTATATGGAACGCTTAACTCCTCCCACAAATACAGGCCTTTCGGCCTTAAACATATATACACACATACATACACACACACACACCAATTATTATTTTTTTGACAGAATACCATTGCTGCTGCCAAAGAGTAGTGAGATTATAGCGCAGGGCTATGAGACAAATGAGACAGCATTAAATCATTACAGATGCCATCAAATTAGATAGGTTAATAAATTCAATATATATAAAAAACCACTCATTAATCCACATTTAATTTATTAACACTTGATTAAAAAATAACTGTTTATACTTGTGCAAAATAATACTAGAATACTTCTTATATAATAAATCCCGTTGTACATACATATAAGATCCACAAAGAAACACAAATAGTATTTATTAGCTAAGTGATGAAAGGAAGTTCTGTAAATCTGCCTTTTTAGGTATTTCTTTTGTCTCTTGACTTAGAATCATTTTTAATCTTGAGAACTTGAATTTTCCTTTTTTCACGGATTTTGGTAGAGAGGCTGGTGAAGACTGTGCAGAAGCACAGAACCTGAATACACAAAAAAATAAACACAAACATGCACATTAACGCAGACATATTAAATATGCCACATCAAGCTTAAAAGTGTTTTACATGAAAAAAATAAAATATATATATATATATATATATATAGAACGCCAAATGATAGCTGCTCACCGGTCTTGTTAAAATTCAAAAGTTTTATTTAATCATATTAAAAATCTGTGACCAACGTTTCGGTCCCCGCTCGGGACCTTCCTCAGGGTCAGACAATAAATGATAGGACAACATTTATTGTCTGACCCTGAGGAAGGTCCCGAGCGGGGACCGAAACGTTGGTCACAGATTTTTAATATGATTAAATAAAACTTTTGAATTTTAACAAGACCGGTGAGCAGCTATCATTTGGCGTTCTATGTATCTTTGGAGTCCAGGCTTTGGCACCCGGCATATAAGGAACATTAAAGCGTGAGTGCATGGGATTTTATATATATATATTTACATTTCTAATCACGGAACATGTTTTCTAAATGAAAGGGAGTTCAAAGTGAATTTCAAATATAAGCCATAGCAGCTGAACTGGAAGCATGGATGACTTAAAGGGAAACTACAAGCCCCCAGAATACTTCACCTCATGGAAGTAGTCTGGGTGCAGTGTCCCTGCACCCTTTAGTCCTGCAATGTAAAAAAAATAAAAAATTGCTATATTTGAGAAACTGTAATGAGTACAAAGCCTGCATCTAGTGGCTGTCAACCAGACCACCACTAGAAGCACTTCCTAAAGTTCCATGGAGTTTGACTATTAAAATTACACAGAACATCCTCACGCTTTGCACAAGGACGTCCAGCTTCAGAGAAAACCCCCATAGAAAAGCAATGAGGCCATGCTTTCCTATGGAGAAGGCCTAATGCACACGTGGTGCTTGCCGCTAATGCGCATTAGATCTCCCCATCTGACAAAGTTATTAAAGGGTTTGTAACTCTTTATGTTTGTACCAAAGGGGAGGGGAGGGGGTGTGAAACTATAGGGCACTATTGTGATAGGAATACAACTTTGTATTCTTAGTACTACAGTTTTCCTTTTACCCTTTACCCTGCAATGTCAAACATTGCAATTTCTGCAAAATATAGAAACTGCAATATTTACATTGCAGGGTTAAAACAGAGGTGCTTCCTAATTTTTCACAGAGTTTAACTGAGTGAAACAACGCTGGACGTCCTTGCATGAGAACATCCAGTGTCTTCAAGACCCCATAGTACAGCATTGATTTGGTGCGTTCATATAGGAGGGCCTAATGCGTGCACGGCACTAGCCACACATGCGCATTAGGTTGCCCCATTGTGCTGGAATCAGGTAACAGAATTTAAAAAAAAACAAACATGTTTTTTTTAACCCTTTCATCACTGGGTGGGAAGCGTCAGACCTAAAGTTGACTGTATTCCTAACTCTATAGTGTCCTCCTGCAGTTTTGTTTGCCTAATGCTATAGTGTTCCTTTAAATTTTAAATTCACTTGTGTCATTCAACAGTGTAACAGGCATTGGAAATTGGTCAGTTGTACTAAATGTGTTCTACTAGGGCTGCATGTTTGTGATCAAGATTATTATTTTTATTTCTTTTAATCTCAAGACATGTAGGGCCTACAGAAACAGCATGCATGGATTCTATTACATCGCATGAAATTAGAACTAAAAGGGTGAAGAATGTACACAAATGCAAATAATAAAATAAAAAAATAAAAAAAGCATAAAACCTTTTAGGCACACACACTATCATACTACTCTTTTCCATATAGAGTGACTCAAAATGACCAATAATTATTTTAAAAAGTGCTTATGAAGCTTTGCAATCGGTGCTTTGATTTCACTAGCAATTCGAATAGCTTTGTTATACTCCTGAGCAGCTCCTATAGAATTTACATATGATGCCTACTGTTGCCACGTCAGTGCTCTTCCTTTTATTTCAAGATAGACTTGGACACGCGTTATAAGAACACCGCAATGGAAGATTTTTTAAATATGTTTTTAGAATTTACTAGATATACCCCAAATGAAAACATGCATGCATTTAATTATGCCTTTCCCCCCCCCCATTGGGAGTATGCAAAAAAGCTTGCAAAAGATGCAGTACTCATCTGCAGCTTTTGCAAGCCCCTGTTCTTCCCCAGCCCAGACTTTTTGTAGTTGTCTAATCACAGACTTCCCAATGCAGCTCAATGAGTAGTCTTTGCAAGGTGGGTGCTCTGTGCAATTATCTGCCTCTTCAGTTTAGCTCCACTCTGGATTTGTGCTGTAAGTGTGTGTTGTGTCCCTTTAAGAAGGAATAAATGGCTATCCCAGGAATTTTGATTGCAGAATAAAAAAACAACAACAAAATTTACTTATCTTGCGGGTTAGGAGATCTCGAGAATCCGTCAGTGACACTACTTTTCACTAGCAACACTATAGCATTAGGAATACACACGTGTTTCAAACTCTATACTACCCTGGTCCTGAATTAGATTTAGCCACGCCCACCCCCCCATATCTTCATTTAAAATTACTTTTCCTCCAGTGCTACTGCCTTGTCCTGCAAGGTGTTGCTTTCACAAAGAACTTCCAATCCAATGCTCACAGAAGAGCATTGGGGACAAGGTGCACAAGCTCCACGCATGCATCCAATCAAATGTTTCCCATAGGAAACCATTAAGGTGCATTTAGTCACATCACGTTCCCTTACATGAGTTTTCCTCTGTTGCAGAGAAAGACAGCCCAGACAACTTGAATGAGATTAAGTGGTCTTGGTGCATTTACTGGACCTTTTCTGCTCCTTTATTCCTCATTTGCCTCCCTCAGGGTTAAGGAAAGATCTAAGAGCAACACATAATCTACATAACTTACAGAATTGTAAAATTTTTACCAGGATTAAAAAAGTTTATAGAATCTGATTTGATTTACCTGGGAGTTGTTACAGGACTCTTGCCTGTAGAGCTGAGCTTCTCTTCACTGTAAGATAAGTTTGCCTTTCTAACGGAACTTGGGGTTCTCAGATCCAAAGTTGCAGAACCACGCTTAATCTTGGGAGTGCCAGGACTGTAAGCAAGACTACTTCGACTCTCCCCAGGAAATTTAGAATTTTTTTTGCATGTGTTGCATGTAACTACCTGAAATAAATATATATATGAATAAATACATGACTTAACAAAATGATGTCAATTAGCATGTCAGACAAGTGTACATTATTATTTATAAAGTACCAAAATATTATAGTGAATGAATGAGCAAATTCAAGACAAGTTTCATACAAATACATATACTAATATACACTATAACTATACTACAAAAAACATTTAAATGATACATGGTTGCCAACTTAATTTGGGTACAAAATATAAAAAATATTCCCATTTGTAGCAAGGAATGCATTAGATGAAAAAAACATTACCTAAAAACAAATTAAATTGTAATGAAATATATAACACAAGAAAAGATCAGTGAAAACATGATTATTTATAAGAAGAAAATTTAATTTTTATGGACAATTATGAAATTTATTCATACACTAAATCATTTCTACAGGATCTAGAATAACTTACTCCTAGGTAGCCTGGATACTATTTAGGCAGATATAAATTGATACTAATTACAATAATGCATAGATTATTGAATGCTTCCAAATATTTATAAACTCGCACTGCACTCATTCACAATAAATCTGTCTTACCGATGTAAACGCAGCCATGGTTCATGAAAGAGATACAGACAAATCAATTCAGTGTTCAAGTTGTTCTGATTTATGGTTTAGAAAAAAACAGTCCTTTATATCACATTCATGCAGTGACATCCCAGAATATCAATATAAGGGAAGTTCAATTCCTACTCAGAGTGAAGGCCAGTTACTGCCAATATACTCTTGTTTCATAATTAATTCAGGTGTTCTGCAAGTGAGAGATGCACTGCCAACATATATTGTTAATTATGTGCAACAACTTTTTACAAGTGACATGCATTATAACAAATACTGTGCCACAGAAGATTAATTGGTCTAAATTTCATAACAAACAAGTCTAAACATACTTGTGATTAACCCCTTATGGACCGGCCTGTTTTGGCCATGTTGTACGTTAAGGACCAGAGCAGTTTTAACACTTTTGTGGTGTTTGTGTTTAGCTGTAATTTTCCTCTCTCTCATTTACTGTTCCCATACAAATTATATATTGGGGGTTTTCGGGACAAAAAAGGGCTTTCTTTACATACCATTATTTCTATCATGTCATATAATTAAATCTTTTAAAAATAATAAAATATGGTGAAAAATTTAAAAAAATGTTTTTGGACTTTTACTTGAAAAATATTTTACTCATCTACAAAAGCTAATGAAAAAAACTGCTAAATATATTAAACATTTTGTCCTGAGTTTAAAAACACCCAATGTTTACATGCTTTTTGCAAGTTATAGGGCTATATGTACAAGTAGGACATTGCTGTTTCAAAATATACATTTTTGAAAAACACCCCACATATACCTTTTTTTTTTTTTTTTTAAGTAGACAACCCAGGGTATACATCTAGGGATATTTTGACACTTACTATGTACGGTAGCCATTTTAACACCAATCTTTGCCAAACTTCGCATAGGTAGTTTACTTTTTTTTTTTCACATACATTGCAATTCAGGTATAAATTCACAGATCATGTAATGTGTTGTTACCAAAAAACACACTAATATGTGTTCAGCAACATCTCCCGAGTACAGTGATACCACCCATGCATAGGCTTGTCGGGTTGTTAGGGGGCTAAAAGGCCACATTTGGCAGGTGCGCATATCCGTTTTCCAACTTGGAATTTTGACATGTAGTCAATCTGCACCCATGTCCTATTTGGTACATTTTTTAAGCCAGCCAATGTATTTTACCACCATCAAACTATATATTTTTTTAAAAGCAGACAACCCAGGGTATTTTAACTGCTGGTATTTTAACACTTTTCAGCTGGTCAAACTTTTGGGTAGTAATTTTTTGTGTTTTTTTTCCCCATACACATTGTACTTTAGGCATGAATTAACAGATTCTTTTATATGTCACTGCAAAACAACACCCCAATATGTCTTCAGCAATATCTCCTGAGTACAGTAATACCACTCATGCATAGGCTTGTCGGGTTGTTTGGGGGCTAAAAGGCCACATTTGGCAGGTGTGCATATATCCATTTTCCAACTTGGAATTTTGACATGTAGTAAACCTGCGCCCCTGTCCCATTTGGGCCTATGTATTTTACCCCCATCAAACCATATATTTTTGAAAAGTAGGCAACCCAGGGTATTTTAAATGGTGGTATTTTAACACTTTTCATGCCCTGGATTATACCACCAGCCTTTGTCAAACTTTTTGTAGTAATTTTTTGTCTTTTTTTCACACGCCTTGTACTTTAGGCATGAATTAACAGATCCTGTTATTTGGGTAGTGCTTGGCAGTGATACATATGTGTTCAGCAACATCTCCTGAGTACAGTGAAACCACCCATGCATAGGTTTGCTGGGTTGTTTGGGGGCTAAAAGGCCACGATAGAGATGCTTGGCCTATCTTTAGTTTGGTGTATTTTTGCATCCCCCAGTTAGTGTTACCACCATGAAAGTATATATTTTTATCAAGTAGACATTCCCAGGTATTGTATATGGGGTGTTTTAAAACACCCTTTCCCTAACCATTGTGCTAAAATAATTTCAGAGAACAAGGGGATCAGTAGGTCCCAAACTATTTTCCCACTTGTCCTCAGAGAGTGAGAAAAGCCAGGAGGGTCCAGTTGACCATCTTTCCCCTCATATATGCGAAAGGCAAACGTATAGCCACTTTCGCTCTCGCACAACTTGTAAAATTTGACACCATACCTAGCGCGCTTTGAGGGAATGTACTGTTTGAACCCTAATCTCCCTTTATATTTCAACAAACACAGTAAAACAGCTTTTTGACAAAAAACAAAACAAAACATTAAGGGCAAAAAAAAAATTACAGACAGTACAAATGCACTGCTGTAACAGGACTTGGCAGGGAAGGGGTTAAAAATTATAATTTTTTTTTTCTTCAACAGGTTTTGGAACTTCTAGCAACTCTTTCACACTGGCAACAAACTATCAGCTCTGATCTCTGTCTCTCTCACCTCACAAAACACTACAGAGGAGAGTAGGGCAGAGATCAGGGTCAACGTGAGTGCTTGTAACACCCACTTTGACATCAGCCAATTGTGAGCGATCGCAGATTGCTCACACACCGCAATTGGCTGTTACTATCTGCCTGGGATGCCGGGCATATAGTAACAACGGGATTTCAGCGGAAGCGATCTCCGATCGCTCCTGCTGCCCGTTTTCTGTTATAACGGTTCAGGACTGTCACCGGTCCTCAACGGTATGTTACCGATGAAGGTCCTGAACCGTCATCGGTTCTCAAGGGGTTAACCACTTAAGAAACAATTGTCCAAGTTCTGAACCAAAACAAAACCTTGAATTTGAGCTTTAGAATTGTTCTGTCAATATACATACATATTATAAATAGTTTTTTAGGGACAGAAATAACTTTCATTTAATATACTATAAGCATACCTAACATTACATGTGAACAAAATGTTAAAAATAGGGGCAGAGAATATTGTTTTCCCCCCACACTTGTGCTTGTAATTTTTACACATCAAGAGTAACTAAATAAAAATAACTCAAAATAGATTTGTATATTAGTCCTGATTGTTAAATCCGAATATGTCTAGAATCTAAATTTATTTTTGGTACTTAATGCTAACCCTATGCTAACTCCCACATCAACACTATACCAATCACATCCGTTACCCAATGCTTACACCAATTTGAATTGTATGTCTACCATAATTTTACACTATAAAGGAACACTGAAGTGTTGGATTACACCTTTGTATTCCTAACACTATTATGCTCCTCTGCCCCACCTCCTTGCACTGAAAGCAGTTTCTTTTACTCACCCGACTCTAGTGCCGAGGTCCCTTGGCGCTGGATCCGTCTCCACCTACTCTGACAACAGCTGGTGGGAGGGGACCTATTGTGCGGCGTGTGTATTAGGCCGTTCCCATAGAAAACAACATCCAGCGTTACACAATTCATCAAATTAATGTAAAGGAACACTCCAAGCACCATCACCACCACAGCTCTCTTTTTAAGCAATTGAAGGCCCTGTGGGACATTTCATCTGCCCATACTAGATAGCGCTGTGAAATTCCCGCACATGCCCAGTTAAATACTGGGGCATTCGATATTATCCAAAAGTCGGATGGGAATTTTGCCTATTCATTCGTCAAAAAGACGAATGAATGAATAGAAATGTCAGATGAACAAACCAACACCGAATGCTGGTGTTAGTTTGTTAAGTTTATTACAAGGAGGGAGCTACAGGGGCGCAACTCCCTACTTTTAATATATAAAAATAGAAGCGGCAGGGAGCAGTGCTCCCCACCACGTCCTTCCTCACTCTATGGGGGGTCAATATGAAACCAATATTAGCATAAGGGAGATTGAAATCTCCTGATTGCCCCTACTCGCTATGCGGCGAGTAGGGGTATGTCTACTAAACAGTGAGCAGCCTGTGGCCTACAGGAAGTGGGTCAGAGCAGGTCAAGCGTAGGAAAAATACATAAGACAAAGTAGTCCTTACCTTGTTTTATGTTTTAAAGAAAACTAGAGCAGATAGGAAAAAAAGATCATGAGAGAGCGAAAAAAGAGGAAGCGATTAAGGAAAGGTAAGTTCGGCATGACAGTACCGCTTTAAGCAGGGAACCCAATAGAAAGTAACTGTAGGTCTGACTCAAGGTGTATATATGTGGCTGAAGGATCCTGTCATATACTTAAAATGTAGGATTGTGGCCATTTCATTTTCTTTACAGAAACTTCATTAAAATAAATACATATATATTTATTTTAAAACTTGATGAAACGGATCATAAGAAAATAGTTTTTAGGTGACAGTTGTCCTTTAAAAAGGGACACTAAGCACCAAACCAACTTTGACCTAAGTTATTTTGGTGTATGAGTTATGCCACTGCTTGACAAATTTGCTTTGAATCTTGGAGCCAGCTAGAAAAGTTAGGGGCCAGAGAAATCAACACCAAAAATACACTATAGGGACACTATAGTCACCAGAAACACTACAGCTTAATGTAGTTGTTTTGAAGTCTATAGCCTATCCCGGAACGCTTTTCAATGTACAACACTGACTTTTCAGACAAAGGCAGTGTTTACATTGCTGCCTGGTGACACCTCTATTGAGAGTCACTCAAATGGCTCCTAGAGGTGCTTCCTTCACACTGTGCAGCACCCACGTTAATGTTCCCTATAGGGATGCATTAATTCAATGCATCTCTATTGAGAAGTTAAATTTTGCAGTGCATGCGCAATAGTCTCACAATGCTTTTCCATGGGGGATTGGCTGAGATCGTCAAGATCACCAGCACGGTGTGGGACAAAAGGAGAGTAAAAGCATTTTTCCCATGTAATTGGAGGGAACACACACACACACTCACTGACCGACACACACACACTCACAAAGAATTACTTTATTTTAATTTAAATCCACCCTGTCTCTCTAACGTTGGAGAGCTGGACTGTATAGGCTTTCCCTGGGGTCCAGTTGGGCTGCTGTCATCTACCTCTCGGGGGCCAGAGAGAAGTCATAACCCGGCTCCCGGCATCACTACAAGGCGCGCGAGGGAGCAGAGCAGGGAGATTACTGGTCCCTCCCTCACCACACTAAATCAGCCGCCTGCTTCCCTCCCTCAGCAATCCATGAGCTGGACGCTCCCCTACCTCCCTCAGCCGCCCGCCTCCCTCCCTCTCCAGCAATACATGAGCTGGCCACCCCATCCCTGTCAGCTGCCTGCCTGCCTCTGCACTCCATGAGTCAACTGCCCGCCTCTGCTCTCAGGCAGCCGGTCACCCCAGGGGCTGAACAAGCTTACAAATCCCAGGCGCTAGGACAAGTTTCCTGGTCACCATGGCGACCTGGGATTTGACGAGCCCCGAATTATGCCCCTTTAGACACATCTCCCCTGGCTGTGACAAACATTAAAGTTGTATTGGTGCCCTGGAATGTCCTTTTAATATAATGGTCTTGGTGCCTAGATGCGATCACTGCACTCTAGCAAATGTAGACACTGCTGTTTGTGAGAGACTGCAATGTTTACATTTTCCAGTTAATGTAAACGCCACGAGTAGCACTTCCTAACAAAAAAATGTAAAAAACATTTAAAGAAGCCTCTCCATAGAGAACTACTATATTACTTGGGGAAAACCAAATTGGCATATCATGGTCCTCACTGCTTCTATATGGAGAAGCATTTGATTGGTGTGATATCATCTATCCAAATGGCGTCCTAAGAAAGTTGAATGGTGATGGCAACAAAACTGAAGTTGCTGGATGAGAGGCGAGTTTATCTTTATCATGTTGGGGGGCGGAAAGAGTGCAGCAGAAATACTAGCATTATAAATACATTAATAATAACGTTAGAGCATGGGTGGCAAAAAGTATATCTCCAGATGTTGCAAAACTGAAACATCCATGGTTCTTTGCTATTTCAAAGGCTGGCAACACATAATGGCAATTGCTGTTCTACAAGATCTGTTGACCTGCATTTTGCTCAGCCCTGCATCAGTGATTTGGCCATTGGCCATTGGGGGTGAATTTTGGATCCACTCATTTAGACAACTGAAAAAGAGAAACAGTTTTTGCAAAACAATGCAGTGCTGCTTCTGCCTATTCCTTAGTGAGGGCATGGTCTCTAATAAGATGAAACCTTAACAGATCAGAAAAATACATAAAAGATAATATATAAAATATAAATTTTTTTTTTGTATTATTAAATAATTTTAAAAACTTATACAAAAATAGTAAATTGAGGCAGATGTTGAAGAAGGTATATGGTTAAAAAAACAATGATACATACATTTTTTTCTAATTCTGAAAAAGACTGATTATATACCAGGACAAAAAAGTTATGTAAGTGAAGTAAAATTACTCCATGTGACATCAATAGGGCATAATAAATAAGGGCATGTTAGATGAGCTAATGTGAAAACCACACATTTTTCCTCTGGTAATAAGTGTCCTTGAACATAACCTACACATATGCGTACAGTGATTTTCATTGATTGCATTGTTGGGTTGTCAGTTTAATGAAAATTGATCTGGTAGGAAAACCCTATCGACGCAGACTTATGTCTGAGTTTTCATAGAATGGAAATGGTGGAATAGTGCTACATATCCGTAAATTCAAATTACAACTCACTGTGTATGTAAAACTATTTTGAATACAGTAGATGGTAAAATATCAATCGGTAAGAGGGAAGGGAGATGAATACAAAAAAGATTAAGAGAGAGGACAGGGACAAAAATAATAATATATAGAGATATAAAAATATTGGGCATTATACACTGTGTATACAGTAGTAAAACAAAATACTGAACAAAATGTTTTATTTTTAATGCTTTAGTGTCCCTGTTCCTAGTTATATAGGCACAACAACAATTTTTAAAAAAGCTTTTTACTTATCTAGTTCAAGCTCCGAGGCTCCCTCTCCACCTTCTGCAACAGCATGAGGGAGGCATGGCCTCCTCCACGATGATCTAATCTACTGTTTCTAATAGAGGAACGCTGGGGACCTGATGTGCAGGTCCCCCATAGACAAGCATTGAAGCATCCAAGCTTCCCTATAAGAAAACATTAAATCAAAGCTTTCCTATGGGGTCTGCAACGTCACATTTTACTCTATCTCCAGTGGCTGTTAGTGTAACTGAAGGTACATTTAACCATGCAAGGTAAACATTTCTGTTTCTGCGTGGCTGAATGGTTAACGTGACAGGACCATAACATCCAGACCACTTTATTGAGATGAAGTGGCCTGTATGTCTTCAGAGGTCCTTTAACCCCTTAAGGACGGAGGACGGTTCAGGACCGTCATCGGCATTTTTCCATTGCCGACCGATGACGGTCCTGAACCGTCCTAACTTTAAGATGTACTTACCCGATCGCCATCGTTCCCCCGGCGGCGATCGGCGGTGCTCCCGTTGTGGGGAGACTGCCTGCAGCCCAGACAGTCTCCCCATGGCGGATTAGGACCCCTGGGGCCATGTGATCGCTCAACAGAGCGACCACATGGTCACAATAGGTGTCCATGTGTCTGCCTGCAGGGGGACTGCCTGTGCTGACAGGCAGTCTCCCTGCAACTGTAAAATCAAAGAAAAAATAAAGTTAAAGTTAATAAAAAAAATAATTATATATATGATCTATAGACATATATTATATCTATATAATATGTCTATAGATTATACACACACACACATATATATATATATATATATATATAATGTCATACTAAGTGTATTTTTATATTAATATGTACATATATTAATATAAAAATACACTTCTAATTAAATTACACACGTATATATATATATATTGTATATATATTATAAAATACAAATAATTTAAATTAAACATGTAAAAATAATAATAAAAATTGAAAAAAAATTATATATCTATACGAAATTTTATTCTAACTGTATTTTGATATTAATATATATATTTATATCAAAATACACTTAGAATGAAATTGTATATATATCTATGTATATATAAATAAAAAGAATACGAACTATTCATATGTCCATATACAAAATTACATAAATAATTATATAAATATACACGTAGACTTCAAATATATAAATATGCATATATATTTAAATTCTACGTGCGTATTTATGTAATATTTTTACATAATTAAGTTATTTTATTGATTGCTATTTAAGGGACCTGCCTGCCAACCCAGGCCGAAAGTCCAGAGAATTTAATTTGCTATCACTGTATTTTACCCTGTAACGTTCTAAGACACCCTAAAACCTGTACATGGGGGGTACTGTTTTACTCAGGAGACTTCGCTGAACACAAATATTAGTGATTCAAAACAGTAAAACATATCACAGCGATGATATTGTCAGTGAAAGTGACTTTGTTTGCATTTTTCACACACAAACAGCACTTTTACTGATGATATAATTGTTGTGATACATTTTCCGGTTTTGAAACACTAATATTTGTGTTCAGCAAAGTCTCCTGAGTATAACAGTACCCCCCATGTACAGGTTTTATAGCGTTTTTGAAAGTTACAGGGTCAAATATATGGGTCAAATATTTTTACATTGAAAATGGCCAGGTTGGTTACGTTGCCTTTGAGAGCGTATGGTAGCCCAGGAATGAGAATTACCCCCATGATGGCATACCATTTGCAAAAGAAGACAACCCAAGGTATTGCAAATGGGGTATGTGCAATCTTTTTTAGTAACCACTTAGTCACAAACACTGGCCACAATTAGCGTTCAATTTAGTTTTTTACTTTTTCACACACAAACAAATATGAACGCTAACTTTGGCCAGTGTTTGCGACTAAGTGGCTACTAAAAAAGTCGTGACATACCCCATATTGAATACCCTGGGTTGTCTACTTTAAAAAAATATGTACATGTGGGGTGTTATTCAGCGATTTATGACAGATAATAGTGTTACAATGTCACTATTGATCCATTTTAAAAATGTATGTTTTGAAACCGCAATATCCTACTTGTACTTATAGCCCTATAACATGCAAAAAAATAGCAAAAAGCATGTAAACACTGGGTATTTTTAAACTCAGGACAAAATCTTGAATCTATTTAGCAGTTTTTTTCATTCGCTTTTGTAGATGAGTAAAAGATTTTTCACATAAAAGTCAAAAAACATGTATTCTTTTCAATTTTTCATCATATTTTTTCATTTTAAAAAAATTAAATTACATGAGATTATATAAATAATGGTATGTAAAGAAAGCCCCTTTTGTCCTGAAAAAAACAATATATAATTTGTATGGGAACAGTAAAGGAGAGAGCGGAAAATTACAGCTAAACACAAACACCACAAAAGTGTAAAAAGATGCCTGGTCGCAAATGTACAACATCGCAAAAACAGTCCGGTCCTTAAGGGGTTAAAAAGAAAGAAGAAATAACAATAAACAAACAACAATAATTTCCTACAATAACTAATACTAACAAGGGCAACTGGCTACCTGTACAGGCAGAATTCAACACTGAACTTGTGATTTTATGTAATCTTACCAGTACACTCTCAGCAAGTTTATATTTATTGAGGAGCTTCGTTTGTTTTAGGTTTAGTCTGTAATCTTTTGCTTCTTTCTGGAGAAGTCTTTCAATGCGTGGTGTTATTTTCATTTTCGGTCTCAGGCGCACTTTGTAATTATCATGCGATAAGATTTGGAAGCAGAACGGGCACATTCTTCCTCTGTTCTCTAAAGCTGCACAAACAATGGAAACCAACATATTATGTTCACATTACAGAAGTGTAAATAGAAAAACAAGCGGACGTGATCTGCCATAGTAGTACCACTTATAAAGCCAAAATTATTAAAATATAACAATTATTGGGTTCAATTAAAATAGCAGTGACTATGAGACAGGAACACGGGGGGGGGGGGAACCCCCACATAAAATAAGTAAAGAATTCGCTATGTGCAATTGCTATATAAATAAAAGGAATCTAAGTTGTAAAGTCACTAGAATATAACTAGAGATATATATACTGCTAACTTGCCATATCGAAGATATTTGATAACGAAAAATAGTAACCATGTAAGCCAGGTCCCAGAGTAGGAAGTACGACAAAGAAACAAGGTAGCAATTTGCAGCGAAAATCAGTGCAGCTACCACATATCTCGTTTAAAGCAAATAAAAGGATGGTACTAGGTAAACCTCACAGACGGTGGAGGGGAAAGGCGAGGGAGGGGTTTTATCACCTAAATGTCTAGAACATTGAACATCTAAAACACGGGACTGTATCCCTCTAGTAGCAGTACATAAATTAGCAAAAGTGAATAAACTATGAGAACATAGATAGAGCAATATTAGGATAGATAGGTGGATGGCAGAAGGAGCATAAAGTACCTTGTGCACAGGTTAACAATATCAAGTAGAGCAGAGCCAAGGATGATCAAATAATATCCATATAGATCGGCAGTGTCTGTCAGCAGGGTAGGGGTTTTGACTGAGCCCTGACGCGCATTTTGCCGGCCAGCGGCTCTTCAAGGGGGAACCCTGGTCCCGGGCTTTTTAGTTTAAATATCGCGCCCTTCGGTCTGATTGGTCTACCGGAATATTGACGGTGACGTCATAGTGAGTAATTTATTACGGGAACGGAGATGGTCATATTTATATTTCAGTTAGTCTAACAGTTGGTCTAACATAGATTTGTATAGTAGATATAAATGTATCTTCTAGAATGGTTTGAAGACCAAAATAAGTCTTATCATAAAGTTATTAGTGTGTAGTATGCAATGTGTCTATGTTGTTTAGACTGAGGATAGACCAAACCGAAAAGCTAAAAAGCTTAACAAACTTGGTGGTCCTAGTGACCAATTAGGGTATGGAAGGGTTAACATGACATATGTATTCTGATAGTAAGTAAACTAAGTATAGTGGAAAAAAATTAAATGATTAAAATTGACTAAGCACGTATATACGGCAAACTAGCTGTTGAGGTGTGTATAAAAAGCTACGCCAAGAACATCAAGGACTTGATCTAGGCAGTGTATGTTTTGTAAATGATCAGAAAATGTGTACTTATTTAGTAGGGGTATGTTGTGATATAATAATAATTGGATGTTAATATTTATAACAATGTACATGGGTCGCATACAACATTGATAGTTTAATACGGTTTTGTATTGTCGAGAAAATATAAAAAATATTTATTTTAAAGAATAAATAAAGTGGACCAAATCTGAACATATGTTGATTATCAATAAGTTAAAAGAATTATATATATATATATATATATATATATATATATATATATATATATATATATATATACAGTATCAGAAACTGACAAAAAAAAAAAAAAATTACAAATCATTAGAAATATCAGCACTGGAAAAAGTTTTTTTTATATGATCAATACAGAAGGGGTACAATATTCATGTGTTACTCGCTTTACAACGCAAAACCTAAAGTTAAAAACTGAAACATATGGTGTCATGGGAGGCGGAGTTAGGAACACAATGTGAGTGTGAGGAATGGTTTCAGTTTCTTTAACCCCTTAAGACCGCAGGACGTACTATGCCGTCCTTATTTGGGCGGCTCTAAACGCCGCAGGACGGCATAGTACGTCCTGTGCGGTCTTACCCCCCACGTGGCCGGCGGCACATGGCCGCTGCAGATCGCGGTCGGGGGACATGCCTGGCCCCCCCAGACAGCCCCCCTGTGCCTGGGGACCGCGGTCTGCAGCTTCTGATCGCAGTGACAGGCTGTCACTGCGATCGGTATTTACCATGTGTCAGCCGATTTGAAATCGGCTGACACATGGAGCCGGCCGCATTCTCCTGCAGCAGATCGCGGTCGGGGGACATGCCTGGCCCCCCAGGCAGCCCCCCTGGGGTCAGTGACCGCGATCTGCACTGTCAGGCTGCAATCAGATCACACTGACAGGCTGCCATAGCCTGTCAGTGCGATCAGTGTTACTATGTGTCAGCCTATTGGCTGACACATGTAACTGCAGCCATTAGCCCCCTACAGATCGCGGTGGGGGCATGCCTGTACCTCCCAGGCACTCCCCCTGTGGCCAATTACCGCGATCTGTAGGAGGTGATCACAGTGACAGCCAGTCACTGTGATCACTGTTAGTATGTGTCAGCCAATGATCTCAGATCACTGGCTGACACATTGTCTCTGCCCCTCTCCTCACCTCACTTCGATCTGAGAGAGAGAGGCAGAGAGATCGTGGTTTTTGCAGCTCCTGTGGAAAAAGAAAGTTTAAATTTTTTTTTAAAGTTTTAAAATGTATATTTTATTTAACCCTTTCAGTGCTGATCACAGCATATTACTGTGATCAACCTGATTAGGGTATTTATTTATTATTATTTTTTTGGATTAAAAAAAAAATATTTCTAATTTTTTTTGATCCTTTGTGTCAGTCGCAGCAACCCAAATCTCCATTACCCTTTCCCCGCTGCCGTGATCACTATACTGTACAGTATATCTGCTGTACAGTACTGTATCAGTGATCACTGTGATCAGAGGGCTCTCTGATCAGACTGACCTTTTTTAGGGTTATTTTTACAAATCAAAAAATAACCCTTTCACAGTTTTTAAAACTTTTTTGGGTCAAAAAAATTATTTCTAATTTTTTTTTACCCTTTGTGTCAGTCGCAGCAACCCAAATCTCCATTACCCTTTCCCCGCTGCCGTGATCACTATACTGTACAGTATATCTGCTGTACAGTACTGTATCAGTGATCACTGTGATCAGAGGGCTCTCTGATCAGACTGACTTTTTTGGGGGGTTATTTTTATAGATCTGAAAATAACCCTTTCAGTGTACTGATTGCAGCTGCCTATACTGTGATCAGTACATTTATATTATTTTTTGAGGGCGGGTAGTAGGTGTTAGGCAGGTAGATAATTAATTACCCACTTTAGTATATAAATTAATTAATTTGTCCCCCTAGAATGGCACGTCGCTACTCAGCCGAGGAGGCGTATGCCATTCTGGCAGGCAGTGATAGTGACACTCTGCAAGACAGTGACACTATCACTGCCTCTGACATTGAGCCTCTGAGTGAGACCTCAAGTGATGGTGCCCCACCACCACTCACAAGAGGACGCTCAGCAAGCCCAATGCCAGGCAGAGACTGGGTGCCTCCAAATATGATGGCCCCAGAAATACCGCCGTTCACTGTTACACCTGGCATCACTGTAACAGTGGACGACTGCGAGCCAATTCGTTTTTTTGAGCTCTTTATGTCAGACGATATATTTGAGCTCATGGCTCAGCAAACAAATTTGTTTGCTATGCAGTATCTCTCTGCACATCCGGGGTCCCATCATGGTCGCAGGAATATGTGGAGACCCACGGATGTCGCAGAGATGAAGCGGTTTTGGGCTTTAACCCTAATGATGGGTATTGTAAAAAAGCCCAGTATCAGGTCCTACTGGAGCAAGCAACGTATCCTGGCTACACCTCTTTTCCCTGAGGTTATGTTGAGGGATCGCTACCTGCAACTGCTGCGATTCCTTCATTTTAATGATAACTCGCTGTGTCCCCCTACAAACGACCCACTGTTTGACAGGCTATATAAAATTCAGCCCTTTATTCAACTCCTGTCAGACAAATTTTCTGAAAATTATGTCCCCGATAAAGATATTTCAATTGACGAGTCCCTTATGAAATTTAAAGGTCGACTGCTATTTAAGCAATATATTCCATCGAAGCGGTCCCGATATGGCGTTAAATTTTATAAATTATGTGAATCCTGTACTGGTTACACATGGGCGTTTCGCATTTACCAGGGGAAGGATAGCCATCTTGACCCACCAGGATGCCCTGATTCTGTGGGTACAAGTGGCAAGATTGTTTGGGATCTAATCCTTCCCTTGTTGAATAAGGGATATAGGCTATGGGTTGACAATTATTATACCAGTATAGAATTATTTAAAAATTTATATTGTTTTGAAACCCTAGCCTGTGGCACAGTGAGGAAGAATCGCAGGGGTTTCCCCCAAGCCCTGGCAAGTGGCAGAAGCAGTAGAGGTTCCTCTTCAGCTCTCCGCCAGGATGAGTTGCTTGCTCTTCGCTTCAGAGATAGGAAAGATGTATACATGCTGTCTACGATGCATGACGAAAGTACAGTGCCAGTGTCTGTGAGAGGTAGCACAGAGCATCTGGAAAAGCCGAAGTGCATTGTAGACTACAGCAAGTTTATGGGGGGAGTAGACTTGGCTGACCAATGCATACAGCCCTATCTGGTGAACCGAAAAACTAGGACCTAGTACAAGAAAATTGCAATCTACGTGAGCCAGATTGCAATTTTCAATGCCTATGTCCTCTATACAAAAGAGGTCATAGGTAGGCCCTGCCCTTTCCTCGAATTCACATTAAGCATTTTGTCCCGTATGTTATTTACCCAGCCCCCCAATCCCACTTTGGAATCAGGAGATCTCCAAAGACTTTGTGGCAAACACTTCCCTTCCCGAATCCCATCCACCCCTAGTAAAAAAGCTCCCCCAAAAAAGTGCCGTGTTTGCTACAAGAAAGGAGTCCGAAAGGACTCCAGTTTTTATTGTCCAACCTGCCCATCTCTACCCGCCCTCTGCATAACAGACTGTTTCAAAGTCTACCATACAGAGCTGAATTTCTGAATCACTCTGTATGGGACTTTGGCAGTTTGTTTGCTTGATTTACCTGGATTTCTGACCTCGGCTTGTCCTGACTACGCTTTGTTAGCTGCCTGTACCGACCCATTGGCTTGTTTTACCGACTACTCTGAATTCTGGATTCCCCTGACCTTGGCCTGTCCCTGTTTACGCTAGCCATTCTAAAGTGGCTACACCAAACAACTCAAAATACTACATTTGTAGTACTTGAAATGTGACTTCCCAATAAAAAACTGATCACAGGGTTAATGCTGTGATTAGCACTGAAAGGGTTACAAAAAAGAGTTTTTTTTTTTCGTTTTTTTTACTTCTCAAACTTTTCACACAGTGACTCTCTATGTGATATCAAAGATCTATCTGCCTCTCTCTGCCTTCAGATCAAAGTGTATGTGGGGTACTGTTCTATTCATGTGATATAATAAAAACCTGGAAACATGGTACATGTAGGTACTGTTATATTCAAAAGACAGTGTTAAATCAAAATACTAAGTCTCTAGTGCACTAACTAATATCAGGATTATGAGGCCCAGAAAATAATATTGGCAAACTTACAAGCTGAAAGGGCATCTAATATATTTCGCCCTGTGACTTATCAGTAAAATCTGAAATAATAGTACGTGGGGGTACCGTTATATTCAGAAGACAGTGTTAAATCAAAATACCAAGTCTCTAGTGCACTAACTAATATCTGTATTATGACATTTCCAGTGAAAATGCTATTTATCTGATTAAAAAGACAAAAATCAAAGTAGAAATCGCTACATGGGCCCAGCATTTCTGTTAAAATGGCTAGACCAAACATCTCAAATTATGCCATTTGTTATACTCTGGGTTGCCTTCTTTTGAAAATGGTATGCCATAATAGTGGAAATGTTATTACCCAGGCTGCCATGCTCTCTCAAAGGCGAGATAGACCCAGAAAATCACTTTGTTAAATTGCCAACTTTGAAAAGGACATCTAATATTTTTGTCCCCATGACTTCCCCCCCAAAACAGAGAATCTAGTACATGGGGGTACTGTTACATTCAGGAGACAATGTTAAATACAAATAGTGAGGCTTTGTTGCAATAACTCATATCAGGAATATGAAATGTCCTGTGAAAATGGAGTTCATGTGCGTGAAAAAGCACAAATAAAGCTATAACCCCTATGTGGGCCCTTCATTTCTGATAAAGTGGTTAGACCAAACATCTTGCAATGCACCATTTCTTATACTCTGGGTTGCCTACTTTTGAAAATGGTATGCCATAATAGTGGAAATGTTATTACCCAGGCTGCCATGCTCTCCCAAATGCGATATAGGCCCAGAAAATCACTTTGCCAAATTTCAATGTAATAAAGCCTAAATGGATAAGCCGTATATATGACCGTGTAACTTTCCAAAACACCATAAAACCTATACATGGGGGGTACCATGGCGCTCGTGAGACCTCACTGAGCAGAACTAGGAGTGTTTCAGGGCAGTAAACTATATACTAACAATAATATTATCAGTGAAAGTACAGATTTTATGTGAAAAATGCAAAAAAAAAAAAAAACACTAAATTTGGCTAGGGTTTGTGCCCAAGTGGCTACTACAAAAGACTGGGCATACCCCATTTTGAATACCCTGGGATGTCTACTTTTTCAAATGGTATGCCATGATGGGGGTAATTTTCATTTCTTGGCTGCCATACGGTCTCAAAGGCAGCCTGGACACTGCAAACTAATCTGACAGATTTCAAGGTGAAAAAGCATAAATGGATAAGCCGTATATATGACCCTGAAACTTTCCAAAACCCCATAAAACCTATACATGGGGGGTACCATGGCGCTCGTGAGACCTCACTGAGCAGAACTAGGAGTGTTTCAGGGCAGTAAACTCTATACTAACAATAATATTATCAGTGAAAGTACAGATTTTATGTGAAAAATGCAAAAAAACAAGCAAACACTAAATTTGGCTAGGGTTTGTGCCCAAGTGGCTACTAGAAAAGACTGGGCATACCCCATTTTGAATACCCTGGGATGTCTACTTTTTCAAATGGTATGCCATGATGGGGGTAATTTTCATTTCTTGGCTGCCATACGGTCTCAAAGGCAGCCTGGACACTGCAAACTAATCTGACAAATTTCAAGGTGAAAAAGCATAAATGGATAAGCCGTATATATGACCCTGAAACTTTCCAAAACCCCATAAAACCTATACATGGGGGTACCATGGCGCTCGTGAGACATCACTGAGCAGAACTAGGTGTGTTTCAGGGCAGTAAACTATATACTAACAATAATATTATCAGTGAAAGTACAGATTTTATGTAAAAAAAAGAAAACACAAAAAAAAACCGCTAACTTTGGCTAGGGTTTGTGCCCAAGTGGCTACTACAAAAGACTGGCCATACCCCATTTTGAATACCCTGGGATGTCTACTTTTTCAAATGGTATGCCATGAGGGGGGTAATTTTCATTTCTGGGCTGTCTACTTTTTCAAATGGTATGCCATGATGGGGGTAATTTTCATTTCTGGGCTGTCTAAAAGGCAACCTAGGTCACTCAAACCAATCTGTCAAATTTCTATGCAGAAAATAAAATAATGGACAAGTCGTATATTTGACCCTGTAACTTTCCAAAACCCCATAAAACCTATACATGGGGGGTACTGTTTTACTCGTGAGACATTTCTGAATACAAATATGTATGTTTTATTGCAGGAAAACCGAATAGTATTCTGACATTAACAGTTAAATTGCCATGCTGAAATTGAAAAATAACAAGATTTAATAATTTTTTCAAGTTTTTTAGATTTTATTCATATAAAATGGAGTTCCATACATGAATGTTTGATATTAAATGAAAGCCCTGTTTCCCCTGAACAAAATGATATATAATAAGTGTGGGTGCACTTAGTATGAAAGAGGTAAATTATTGTTGAACAGACATATAGTAAAATTCTGTGGTTTGTTTACATTTTTTTTGGATCACAACTTGTACATTTGGCTGCGGTCTTAAGGGGTTAAAGCTCTAAAAGGAATTTATTTTTGTCCTGACCATTTCAAAAACCATTACAAAATGTTATATCTGGCTTAGTCTAGACTGCATGATATGAACAATATGTACTCTGACCAGTGTTGGAGGGATTGTGGGGGTATGGGAAATATGGCTCATATATGGTGGTATTGTCCCAAAATAACTAGATACTGGAAAATGATCCACGACTTGTTAAAGTAGATCGATCTATTAGTTTATTAACCTCAGAACTTGCAGAACAGCTAAAATAATAAATTTAAAAAGCAACTTAATAAATAAACGCCAGTATCCACTGGTGAATAATTTCTCAAGTTTAGATAATGAGACCGGATATGTATACCATAACCACTGTGTCACTGCCGAAATAACCGCCACCTACGGTAGAAGAGTATGAATATAGAATATCTATTGAAAATCAATAGAAGTTTGCAGGACTCTGTGGAAATGGTTGCAATATAATTACCATAGATAACAAAATAACCAAATGGTATAACAAAATGTATCAGCTGTTTGTATCTATTCTTCCCATGTAAGGGCAAGAAGGATGAAAAAAATCAGCTGAAAATAAATAATCTAGTAAAGGTTCCACAATATATGTTGACCAGTACACTTGAGGATGAAATGAATTAGGGAAAAATTGCATGTAATCCCACTGTAGTAGAAAACGAAATTCGTCAATTATACTGTGCAGCCGACAGATTGGTTAAAATATACACGGTTTTATTTAACAACACTTAACTGTCAAAGACTCACACATAAAATATAAAAGACATTAAAAGTTCATGGGAGTTCCCAGATATGGAGAGCAACTGCTGTCTGGTTAAAGTTACGAGTGTCCAAAGAGATGTAAAAATCTTTTCTCACCGGCCGGATGAAGTCAGATGTGGACCTCCTCGTGTTTGTGGACAAACTTGCTGGCAGCCGCGTGCGTTCCACTGCGGCTCCGGTTTGCGTTCCAGCTTGCTCCCCTGGGACTCAGAATAGAATGCCGCCTTACGCGTTTCGTGATCCAGAGATCACTTCATCAGAGGATGGCATTCTCGGTTCTCTCAACTATTAAGTACATTCTGGTCTAATTGTTTCATTGAAACAGTAACTCTTTCTTTGCTGCTTTCTTTATGTGTGAGTCTTTGACAGTTAAGTGTTGTTAAATAAAACCGTGTATATTTTAACCAATCTGTCGGCTGCACAGTATAATTGACGAATTTCGTTTTCTACTACAGTGGGATTACATGCAATTTTTCCCTAATTCATTTCATCCTCAAGTGTACTGGTCAACATATATTGTGGAACCTTTACTAGATTATTTATTTTCAGCTGATTTTTTTCATCCTTCTTGCCCTTACATGGGAAGAATAGATACAAACAGCTGATACATTTTGTTATACCATTTGGTTATTTTGTTATCTATGGTAATTATATTGCAACCATTTCCACAGAGTCCTGCAAACTTCTATTGATTTTCAATAGATATTCTATATTCATACTCAGCTAAAATAATAGGCCACATCCTGATTGCTGCTACCTCATGCTTGCCAAGGTATTGGAATCCAAAAATGTACCATCACTTAAATAGGTTTTGAATTGAATCTTGGATAACAAAGCACACAAACTGCCACATAGGAATACTATGTATTAATTTACAAAACTAAAATGTTATTGGGATAAAAGGGAAGAAGAAATAAAAAAAAATAAAAAAAATATGGTTTATAAAATTATTCTATTGTTAAACTTTATTATTGTACAATAATTGTTCATATACATTATTTTGTTAAACTTGAAATCTACCCACCTAGAAGATACTAATCACAAGTTACAAAACAAAATTACTCAGATTAAAAGTTTTAAATCTGATAATCTGTATGTGCCTATGGAAACTAAATTGCTAAAGAATATTGAAAACTATAGACAAAACATCAAAGTCAAAACACACACAAAATTCCAGAGGGATTTTAAAGACTTCAAAGAAGGTCAAGTCTTTAAACAAAAAAATAACTTTAGGAGCTCTCCTGGTGAGACCGAATGGTCAGACACTGACAGTAGCTTGTCTGGTTAACAGAGACCTACTACCAATAGAGGTTCCGATCACAAGAGGCAAACTTTACAATCTCCTGGTAATAGAAGTGTCCTTAAACATGCAGATAAAAACGGTATCCTTTCTTGACAAACCAATTTCCTCTGATACAGACAATACAAGTATTCCATCCACATCCTCGTCCCCTTTTTTAGAACAGGAACCCACTCGACAACAGAGGCATAAATGGCATAAAAGACCCAGGATTGATTTTGATTTTGAAAACAAAATAATTCATCTGAATTGGTATTGCAGCCACGTCAAATATATCTGTTGAGTAGGGGTTTATCATTTGTCCCCACACCCTCATACAGCAAATTTACGGTAATTTGACCAAAGATATCAACTTATTTGGCAGAAAAATAGCTTTGAACATGCATACCAAAAAAAAAAGACTCGCTTACAGCAATGGAGTTGGGCCTAAAACCCAAACTCTTGATTAACTCAAACTCTTACAGACCTCTTAGAGGAACAAAATCCAAAGAGATCCTTGACTAATTACAAAGCTCAGAGTTGGTACACTCCCAATTTTAAAGAGACTCCCTCATATTGTTCTTTTCGTGCAATTGTCTACCAATGATTTTTAAAGTATGATTGTAGAAATGCCAAGTCATCATAACTTTACGATCAATGAACGAAAAGACAACTTGACAATGTGATTTTTAAGCCTGCTGACAAAGGTGGCAATATTGTTTTACTATCAAGAGATAATTATGTAAAAATGTGCATAGCTCAACTTGACGACCTGTGTCAGCCCTAACCTCAGATACCACCACAGAATACCTATCTGAATTAGATCTCTTACTGTCAAAAGCCCTATCACAACAAATCATAACTAATGATGAATACAAACATCTTCTGCCACACAAAAATCCTACTTTTGCTACCTTTTAGGGTTTGCCAAAGGAGCACAAAGATCATCAGACAGACACATTGGGTCCGGCAACAACTGCCTTACAGAAAGGGCCAGTAGATTTATTGATAAGATCTTACATCCTATGCTCACTAAACTAACCTCTTACCTCCAAAGCCACTCTACTAGCTCTGGAAAATATACAGGTGCCTCCTTATACCCTTCTAGCTAGCCTTGATGTGGTTTCCCTGTATTCAAACAGACCACATGAAAAAGGCATTCAAGCATGAGACTTTTTTTTTCTAGACTCCTCATCTTATGACAACTTTGAAAAAAAAAACTATTGACTATTGACATTTGTCCTCTCACACACAAATACTTCATCTTTGATGGCAAATATTACCTTCAAGTCACGGGCATCGCTATGGGGACAGCGTGTGCCCCAACTTATGCCAACCTGTCCTTGGGATGGTGAGAGCAGCAGGTCATCAATTCTTCCAAATATAGTCCATACCATAGTTACATCCACAAATGGTATAGATACATTGATTACATGCTGCTTCTATGGACTGGTGGTTCAATGCCAGTTTTTGAAAGGTTTGTCACAGAACCCAATCAATTTAAAATTGACACGTCATAGATGACAAGGAACTAATATTTTTGGATCTTAAGATCAAGTTATAGGAGGA
This sequence comes from Pelobates fuscus, assembly GCF_036172605.1. Classification (NCBI taxonomy): domain Eukaryota; kingdom Metazoa; phylum Chordata; class Amphibia; order Anura; family Pelobatidae; genus Pelobates; species Pelobates fuscus. The sequence continues at coordinate 215,016,941 of NC_086320.1, read as the reverse complement.
TGGAACAATCACTTTACAACTGTGCAGAAAACCAACATCCACAAATAGTGTCCTTCATTGGAATAGCTATTATCCCTTCAAATTAAAAGCCTCCATCCCTTTCGGGCAATACCTCTGAGCAAGGAGAAGTTGTTCGGATGACCTAACCTACCAGGAGTGTCAACTCATGAGACAGCGCTTTAAAACACTAGGCTACCTGAATAGAGTTCTAAAAAGAGCGTATCAAAGAGCCATATAGATAGACAGATACTGGAGCCTCAAAAGTACCTATACATCTATACACTTAGATGTATAGATACTTTTGACAGTGCTTGGCCCACTATGTCTAACATTATGGCAAAAAATTGGCCTATACTGCTGCACAATCCTATACTTAAATCTCAGCTAATCGCCCAGCACTTATTGCCCAGAGATTGCCTAACCTTCAAAACGTACTTGTACATAGTCATCTTGCAAGCATCCCCCCAAAACCCAACTGGCTCACCAAAACCAAAAGGTACTTTCAGATGTGGGCACTGTAAGGCGTGCAAGCTCATTACTACCTCTACTACAGTTACATCTACACAATCTAAAATCAAGGTACACAATGCATTAATCAACTGCAGCACCACTTGCATTATATATCTCATAACATTGTGGTGCTCAACACATCGGCAAAACCATCCAGCAATTTCGACGTTGGATACTCCAAAATGTAGGCACCATCACAAAAATATCACTCCAACCCCAGTAGCCAGAATTTAAATGATGGACGAGTTGAGAATCAACTATTTCAAGCAATCGAAAAACTGACTCCCAACTTGAGAAAAGGGAATTTCAACAAACATTTATTACAGAAAGAATACCTCCCCTTGGATTAAATGAAGAATTTATTACACACCATTTATTCAGAATTGAGTTTTTATATGAGGAATGTACTCTAATTTATATATATATCTCATGTCATCCACTTTCTTTATAATAAATATTTTATTATTCTTTATATTTTCTTGACAATACAAAACAGTATAAAACTATCAATATTGTGTGCGCCCCAGGTTGGATCCTCTGGACAATTCCCTGAATAAATACTACTAGGAATCCTTGGAGATTGTGAAGAAAAGAGACCTCAGCTAACCTTTTCTTCTATGTTTTGTGTTTAATTCCCCTTTTTCTGCCAACAGTAGCTTATCCGTTCGGCAGTTTGCATCACCGAACCACGACTTCCCTCCTCGCTTGTTGTGATCTGAGCACCGACAATTAAGTGTTCCCTGGGTGGCCGTTGTTTGTATAGCCGCACGCCACGAGGAAAAGAAAACGGCGGCCATCTTGTCCGCACGAGGCGAGTCAGCGGGACTTGGTCGTCGAGTGTCTGGAACTAAAATCGGACACTCGACCGTGCGAAGTACCGCTGAAAACTACCGGACGGCCGGTTCTCCCACTTGCCGAACACCCAGAAGAGCGGCATTCGGTAGTTATATCCGTATGGACCAGGGGAACAATCGCTCCTATGAGCCAGGAGGGTATTTTCAGGACTTTTGACAGTTTTCGCCCTTTTCCCCAATTGACCGACCCCACACACTGAATTCGTGGAACTGTTTTGGGCAGGAGCCTCATGTGTGGTCGGTAAACTAAGACTTCCACACTTTTTAAGAACCCCTGAACCGATCTGGGTGAAATTTGGATATGTTTGCCTCCCAGATCGGGGCTATCAGGGGATATTTTGTGGGGATACCTTGAGGGGAAAGGGGTGTTCCAATGTTTGGGTAAAATGTGTGCCCTCTGCCTGGAGATAATTGATTTAACCTTTAACTTATCTCACTATCTTCCAGGCAGAGGAAGGGGCGTGTAGTAAGAAAATGCTGTACAGTGATTGGTAATATGTTTGTTTGTTTTGGGAGGTCCTCTTGCATGAGGATCCCCATAAAAGCCAGCCTGTTTCAATAAAGCTTTAGTTCTGTTACACCCTTCATGAAGTCTTGGCTCATGTTTGGGGAAAGGATACTCTAACTACTGGGAAGGATTGTCGTGAAGCTGTATTCATCTCTACCCCCTGCTGGAGCTATGGTCACTTATACTCAGCAGCTGGAAAAGGAACAAGGGACTGCAGTAACATCTCCCCTGCAGGTCTTAACAACTGGTGGCAAGCGACGGGATTGAATGGAACGCAGAAAGACAACTGATGAATGGCCCAGCAGTACGAGAAACTAAAAAAGACGACGCTACAAGATCTACTGGAAGCCCGAGGCCAGGTGGCAAGCAACAAGAGAAAAGCTACCCTCATAGCCGAACTAATGGAGGGCGACCAAACCAGCAGCGTGACGGACGTCAGCCGAGAGGAAGCGGAGTTCCAGCGGAAGGTGATGTGGAGGCTAAATTTATATGGGCCGAACCCACCACCGGAGGCGATAACGCAAATCCTGGCACAAGTGAATGCAGAACGCAGTGCCCTACAGGCCAGCTTGAACCAAGCAGACAACGCATCACTAACAGGATCTATAAATGGAGGACAGCGAAAGAAAATTAACTATGCTGCATTTAAAAGCTTTGCGGACGGAGAAACAGAGATTGACGCATATCTGCAGGATTTCGAACGTCAATGCGCTTTGGAGGGTCTGGAATCAGAGCAATGGGCATCGATCTTAAGCAGCAAGCTCACGGGCCGTGCAGCCGAGGCCTACAGAGCAGTTCCTGACACAGCCATACATGACTATGCCAAGGTAAAGGAAATTCTGCTAGCTAGATATGCTGTGACCCCAGAGACTTACAGAAAGAAATTTCGGGCCTTACGGAAAGGTGGCTGAGACTCCTACACTGAGTGGGCTTTTAGGCTGTATCGAGCGGCCCAAAACTGGATACAAGGCTGCCTAGCCACCACATTGGAAGAGGTACTACAGCTCTTCTTACTTGAACACTTTTTTGAGCACACCCCGACAGACACCAGGGATTGGGTCAGAGACCGAAAGCCGGCTACCATCGAAGCCGCAGCCAAGCTGGCGGACGAGCATCACGAAGGCCGAAAGGGGGAAGCTAGTGGGAACCGTCCTCTGGTAAGGTCCAGTGCTCCACCACCAGGACCTGTGACCAACCCCAGACCACCCACACCCCAACCTGGTTTTGTCCGGAAACCTCCACCGGTATGTCACCAGTGCAATCAGCCCGGGCACTTCAAGATCCATTGTCCTCAGCGGAGCCGAACCAGCTGGGAACGGCCCCCACAAACCCCGAGGGCGGCCGCTCACCACTATCAGCACACCCAGGTGGGCGAGCCAGCACCCGACTCCGAACAGTGGGCTGTCCTACATGAGGTAGACCTAGCCCAAGCTGAAATAGACAATCGAGTCCACCACCGACAGTTGGTCACCGTAGACGGTCAAGAAGCAGAGGGGCTCCGAGACACGGGCGCCACCCTTACACTAGTACAGCCGCATACCGTAGCTGCCAAGGCTCGCACCAACAAGACTGTAGCAGTACGGGTGGCCGGGGGTGCCATCCACAAGATACCCACTGCTCGGGTACAGCTGAATTGGGGCCATGGTGACAGTCCGATGGAAGTAGGCATTATGGCGGGACTACCAGCCGACGTTTTGTTGGGGAATGATTTAGGGTGCCTAACTTCAAAGCTGATACAATCCGAACCTGCCGGAGCCTGCGCAGTGACCACTAGGGCGCAAGCCCGCCGAGCTGGACCAACACACTCCGAGGAACCACAGGTAGGAACTGAAAACCCCGTAGTCGCCCCTAACCCTATCCCCTTCTGGGGTACCCCCCAAGATTTTGGCCAAACCCAACAAACAGACCCCACCTTAGCCGGTTACAGGAAGGCAGTAGGGACACCCAGAGAAGGGAATAACCACGAGGGATTCCAATGGGATAAGGGGTTGCTGTATAGGGTTACCGGGGGAGTGGGGCAGCACAAGTGATAAAAAGGCAGCTGGTAGTACCCCGGAAATACAGGGCGGAGCTTCTAAGGCTCAGCCATGATATCCCGCTAGCCGGACATCTGGGTATCAAGAAAACTAAGGACCGCCTTACCCAGACGTTCTTCTGGCCAGGAATATCCACCGATGTGCAGTCTTACTGTAGAACCTGTGATACCTGTCAACGAGTAGGGAAAAGGGGGGATCACCCTAGGGCCAAATTAAGACCCCTACCTATAATTGACGAGCCATTCTACCGGGTAGCAGTAGACCTGGTGGGGCCTCTCAACAAACCCAGCTCCTCCGGAAAGCGCTACATACTCACGGTGGTGGACTATGCCACCAGATACCCTGAGGCGGTGGCGCTCTCCAACATTGAGGCGGAGACGGTGGCAGAGGCCCTAGTTAAGATCTTTTCCCGAGTAGGGTTCCCCCGGGAAATACTTTCCGACCAAGGGACCCAGTTCACGGCAACTGTAACGCAACAGTTGTGGCAGAGCTGCGGGGTTAAACCTTTATTCAGCTCCCCCTATCACCCACAGACCAATGGTCTCTGTGAACGATTTAACGGCACGCTTAAGCAAATGCTCACGGCGTTCACAGAGTCCTACGGTCAATGGGAGAAGTTTCTACCTCACCTCCTGTTTGCCTACCGGGAAGTGCCTCAGGCGTCCACTGGGTTCTCCCCCTTCGAACTCCTCTACGGGAGAAAAGTTCGGGGACCCCTGAACCTCATACGAGAGCACTGGGAGGGCAACACAGGAGAGGAGGGAGTCCCAGTCCTGCCATACATGCTGGAGTTTCGGGACCGCCTGCAAGCTCTCACCGAGTCCGTTCGGGAGAACTTGCGGGCGGCCCAGAAACGCCAGAAACAATGGTATGACCACGGGGCAAGAGATAGGAACCTGGACATAGGGCAAAGGGTGTTAGCCCTCAGACCATCCAAAAAGAACAAGCTCCAGGCAGCCTGGCAGGGGCTATTTAAAATAGTCGAGAAGATTAGTGACACCACGTATATCGTGGCCAAATGTTCGGATGAAAGAGTAAGAAGGGCCTTTCATGTCAACATGTTGAAGCCCTATCACGGACGCTCGGAAGATGTGGCTGCCATATGCGCCCCATCTACAGACGACAGTGAGGGACTCCCCTTACCAGACCTACTAGCGGCTAACCCCGGGACGGTAGAACAAGTGGGGTTAGGAGACAAGCTAGACCCCCCTCAGCAGGCAGACGCTAAGCACCTGCTCCAGGAATACGGTGGGCTATTCTCCTCTCTACCCGGATACACGTCCGCCGCAGTACACCGGGTAGAGACCCAGGGGGAAAACCCCTTGAGACAACAGCCCTATCGTATACCAGCAGCAGTACGCACGAGCATGTGGAAGGAACTCCAGGAAATGCTCGAACTAGGGGTTATTGAGGCTTCCCAAAGTCCCTGGGCGTCTCCGGTAGTGTTAGTACCAAAGCGAGACGGCACCACTCGTTTCTGTATTGACTACCGGAAACTAAATGACAGGACAATCACAGATGCCTACCCTATGCCGCGGATCGACGAATTGCTCGATCGCATGGCTAGTGGACACTTCCTGACTACTTTAGATCTGTGTAAAGGCTATTGGCAAATTCCCCTAGACCCTGCTGCCATCCCTAAGTCAGCCTTCGTCACCCCATTCGGGCTATACCAATTTAAGGTTATGCCGTTTGGGATGAAGAATGCCCCGGCTACATTTCAGCGGATGGCGGACCGACTTCTGGAAGGAATGCAGGACATCGCCATCTACAGCGGCACATGGGAAGCTCACCTGGGGCACTTGGCTTTGGTATTCCACAAATTACAGGAAGCCGGCCTTACCCTGAAACCCGAGAAGTGCCATGTGGGCATGGCAGAAGTCCAGTATTTGGGGCATCGGGTAGGTTCGGGTAAACAGAGGCCCGAGCCCGCCAAAATAGAGGCCATAGCAAATTGGCCCCAACCACGCACTAAGACTCAGGTCCTAGCTTTCTTAGGCACAGCAGGGTACTATCGCAAGTTTGTCCCCGAGTATAGCACTCTAGCCAAGCCCCTCACCGATCTAACCAAAAAAGCCCTACCCAAGCAGGTATTGTGGTCCCCGGAGTGTGCAGCAGCGTTTCAAAGTCTCAAAGCAACTCTGAGCAAAGCTCCAGTATTGGCGGCCCCAGACCCTAATAAGACATTTCTCGTTCACACAGATGCCTCTATGTTTGGTCTGGGAGCCGTGCTGAGCCAGGTGGGGGAAGATGGCATGGAACACCCGGTGGCATACCTCAGTCGGAAGTTACTACCTCGGGAGGTCAGCTATGCCACTGTAGAAAAGGAATGCTTGGCGTTGGTATGGGCCTTAAAGAAGCTTCAACCCTACCTCTACGGCCGAGCTTTTACGCTACTAACTGATCACAACCCTCTCATTTGGCTCAACCGAGTCTCGGGAGACAATCCCCGGTTGTTACGCTGGAGTTTAGCGTTGCAACCATACAATTTTACACTGCAGTACCGTCCGGGCAAACAGAACGGTAATGCGGATGGACTTTCCCGTCAGACAGACTTGGACTCTTAATGCTACCACCCGGACATCCCCTAGCCAACCCGGCAGGGTCTAGGCGGGTATGCCGACCCATGGAACTAAGGGGGAGTAATGTGAAGAAAAGAGACCTCAGTTAACCTTTTCTTCTATGTTTTGTGTTTAATTCCCCTTTTTCTGCCAACAGTAGCTTATCCGTTCGGCAGTTTGCATCACCGAACCACGACTTCCCTCCTCGCTTGTTGTGATCTGAGCACCGACAATTAAGTGTTCCCTGGGTGGCTGTTTGTATAGCCGCACGCCACGAGGAAAAGAAAACGGCGGCCATCTTGTCCGCACGAGGCGAGTCAGCGGGACTTGGTCGTCGAGTGTCTGGAACTAAAATCGGACACTCGACCGTGCGAAGTACCGCTGAAAACTACCGGACGGCCGGTTCTCCCACTTGCCGAACACCCAGAAGAGCGGCATTCGGTAGTTATATCCGTATGGACCAGGGGAACAATCGCTCCTATGAGCCAGGAGGGTATTTTCAGGACTTTTGACAGTTTTCGCCCTTTTCCCCAATTGACCGACCCCACACACTGAATTCGTGGATTCTTGCATGAGGATCCCCATAAAAGCCAGCCTGTTTCAATAAAGCTTTAGTTCTGTTACACCCTTCATGAAGTCTTGGCTCATGTTTGGGGAAAGGATACTCTAACTACTGGGAAGGATTGTCGTGAAGCTGTATTCATCTCTACCCCCTGCTGGAGCTATGGTCACTTATACTCAGCAGCTGGAAAAGGAACAAGGGACTGCAGTAACATCTCCCCTGCAGGTCTTAACAGAGATGATTTATGGAATCATCAGATGAGGATATTCAGCCAATTTCAGTAGTTTCAGAATCCGCTCATTTGATCTACTAGCCGGGCTCTTTGGCTTAGTACCTGGTCCACAGATGCATCTTCCTATATTAATGGATCAAGAGAACGTCAGGGAAGCTTGTCTACAAGACCTTTCGATCCAAAGATTCTCATTAAACTTCCTTCTCGGACCAAGGTATTTCACACCAGGAAGAGACTGTAGTAGATCTCAACCTTGATGTAAGTGGTCATTATTCTACCAGAGGAAGAGAAAAGGTAAAAAGAGATGCTTTGTAAATCTCATTGCTTCCCTTCAATTAGAGGAAGCTATTGTGAGAATTTTTTAAAAAGCAAATAGAACACAAAAAATCTGTTTCTAACAGGTGTTGGAGATCCATTCTAATTTACTTGATTCTTGAACATTCTTCTTTACAAAAGGTAGTATTCCTAGTAATTGGATGATGTCTATAGATTTGCAGGATGCTTATTGCCATGTATCATTTGCCTCACATCACTTAATTTTACATCTTCGTGGTGAAATATGAATGTCTGCTGTAGTCACCTTGCTCCCTCCCAGTTCAGGGTATAGCTGGGAATACAGTTCGACATGGTCCAAGGCTCGGTACAGCTCTTTTCAGACTAGCATATTACCCCAGCAGAGAGCGTTTTGATCCAGGTCCTCCACCATAGATAAGATGTCACAAGGGCAGAGGTTAACTTTCCTATGGAAATCCTTTGGACAGTGTAAACTATGAATACCATCCACTGGGGTTGAGGAACTTTTCTCCAAAAATCAAATATGTTCAGACCCCCTGGAGAGACCCCTTTAGTGACCAGGGGTTCTAACTTGCTGTGACCCTAGGGGTAGCAAGATCATGCCATCACCATGATTCCTGCAGTGACCAAGGGGTAGCAGGCTGGACATGCACATACAGATCACGTGGATTGCGAGGATTCTATGAGATTAACTAACATTTCATCCCTGAAGGAGTTAATGTGAGATGGACTAGCATTCCATCACTGAAAGGGTTAAAGTACAACTCACTACCTTGTACTTTCCCATGGATTTACTTGCGGTGACCCTAGTGGTAGCAAGATTTTGCCATCAGCCTATTTCCTTCAGTGACCAAGGAGTAGCAGGCACATACAGGGCATATATATGGACATAACCCATTCTACCTCTTCCATCAGGTCCAGTGCTACTTTCCTCATTCTGAAGGTTTCAATAATGTAGAAGGGCTTAAATATAAGAGTTTTTGAACTACAGTAATTTATACCCTTCTGAGGGACATGGAAAATGTATATCCTTGGCTACCTTTACAGAGTTGAGATGCCTTTTTTCCTGGTCTATTTCTAATAAGGTTTTCATTCAAATTTGTTCTACCAAGAAGGTTCTAAGTTCTTCAATCCAGGACTAGGAATTAGCCACATCGCCTCAGAGATATAGGTCTCAGCCCTCTCTGATATCTCTTTTCTGAAAGGGCTTTAATATGGAAGTATCTAAATTTCTGTTGGCTGTATTTATATGATCTCACAGTTATCTATTGCTCTCCGTGGAATTCTTCCCTGTTTTTTTTTTTTTGGGGGGGGGGGGGGGGGGAAGGGGGGGCTCTGATATCTTCACCCCTTTTAACCATCAGAGTATCTCTCTCTCTATTAAGTTAGCTCTATCGGTGACATTGGCATGGACTGAAGGATATTAGATCTTCAAGCACTATTTTGCACAGAATGTAGAATCGTAATAAAACTCTCCTCCTGTCCTAGATAGATGCCTTAAGATCTATTTTTATAGATCTGCTTTCTGGATTTCTACTGATAGTCTGTTTATCTTTACTAATAGACCATAAATATCTTCAAGCTTCTATATAAGCCATCAGCAGATGGGTAGTCTTGGCTGTTTTTTAGGCTACTAAGCCCTAGGGGTTACAGTACTTACAAGGTCTGTTTGCTCTAGAGACATTTTTCCCTCTTGAGCATCGGTTGCCAAGTTTCCCTGGAACTTGTAGGTAAATTGCTGTTTGGTCCTCAATCAATTTTCAGACATTTTATTTTTTGTACATTTGACTTGGTCAACATGATAATGTGCCAATAGTGGTCAATTAGTTTTTCATTTCCACTGTCCTTAGGAGGTGTGTGTGTGTGTGTGGTCAATTTGCATTCATATTTTGGAAGTCTTGTGTACTTCTTTCCCTCCCTTGGTTATTGCTTGGGTAATACCCTTTGTTGTGCTGCCATGGATATGGCCAGGAAAAAGGAAAATTTATTCCTACTTACCATAAATTTTCTTTTCCTGGTCATATGCCATGGCAGCACAAAGATCCCGCCCTGGGACATTGCTGGAAATAAGACTGAGGGTGGGCGGAGTAAGAGGGGTTACTTATAACTTCTGTTTTAATTGGGTTCCTGTCTGGTTAGGGAGGCGCTACCCATTGTTGTGCTGCCATGGCCTATGACCAGGAAAGGAAAATTACGGTAAGTAGGAATACATTTTCCTTCATCTACTATTCAAATCTATGTTAGACCAACTGAAATATAAATATGACCATCTCTGTTCTCGTAATAAATTACTCACTATGACGACACCATCAATATTCAAGTAGACCAATCAGACCGAAGGACGCGATATTTAAACTAAGAAGCTCGGGACCAGGGTTCCCCCTTGAAGAGCCGCTGACCGGCAAAACCTGTGTTGGGGCTCAGTCAAAACCCCTACCCTGCTGAGACACACTGCCGATCTAGATGGATATTATTTGATCAGTCATATTCTTCCTATCTCAGAAATCTTATCAGAGAGGTCAGCAGGGGAAGGGTGGATTTACTTTACCCCTTTCTCTATAGAAAGCAGCTATCAGGTTACATCTAATTTTCTATTTGACAACTTATTAGGTGCCCTTGAAGGCACAGATTTCTTTTTTAAATATATATTCCAAATAGGCATTGGGAGGTCTGAACGTTAGGTAGACTCCAAGCAGACATCTAGGTACCCTCGAAGGCACAACCTTAGGGATAACTTGTCGCCAATATTTACCTTGGCTGTGCTCTACTTGATATTGTTAACCTGTGCACAAGGTACTTTATGCTCCTTCTGCCATCCACCTACCCATCCTAATATTGCTCTATCTATATTCTCATAGTGTATTTGCTTTTGCTAATTTATGTACTGCTACTAGAGGGATACAGTCCCGTGTTTTAGATGTTCAATGTTCTAGACATTTAGGTGATAAAACCCCTCCCTCGCCTTTCCCCTCCACCGTCTGTGAGGTTTACCTAGTACCATCCTTTTATTTGCTTTAAACGAGATATGTGGTAGCTGCACTGATTTTCGCTGCAGATTGCTACCTTGTTTCTTTGTCGTACTTCCTACTCTGGGACCTGGCTTACATGGTTACTGTTTTTCGTTATCAAATATCTTCGATATGGCAAGTTAGCTATATATATTATAAATTTAAATAGCAGTGACTATGAGACACAGGAACGGGGGGGGGGGGGGGGAACCCCCACATAAAATAAGTAAAGAATTTGCTGTGTGCAATTGCTATATAAATAAAAGGAATCTAAGTGGTAAAGTCACTAGAATATAAATATACCGTATATACTCGAGTATAAGCAGAGTTTTTCAGCACATTTTTTTGTGCTGAAAAACCCCAACTCGGCTTATACTCGAGTCAGTGTCTGTATTATGGCAATTTACATTGCCATAATACAGACAGGGGGCTGTGGGGGCTGCAGAGAGCGTTTACTTACCTCTCCTGCAGCTCCCTTCTCCTCCGTGCTGGTCCGGTAAGCACCTCTGTCAGCTCCCACTGTAAGTCTCGCGAGAGCCGCGGGGTCATAGTGCGGCTCTCGCGAGACTTACACTGTGAGCTGACAGGGGAGCTGACCGGACCGGCGCGGAGGAGAAGGGAGCTGACAGGGGCTGCAGGAGAGGTAAGTGCTTCCTGCCAGCCCCCCTTCACTGAACTGCCAATGCCACTGGACCACCAGGGAGTGAGAGCCCCCCTCCCTGCCATGTATCAAGCAGGGAGGGGAGATGAAAAAATTAATAAAATAAAAAAAATAATTTAACAAAAATGTTTTTATTAGAATAATAATAATAATAATAAAAAATAATAAAAATGCCCACCCCCCCCACCAAGGCTCTGCAACACACACACTGCATTCATTATATACACACACTGTAAATAAATATCCAATTAATATAATTTTTTTAGGATCTAATTTTATTTAGAAATTTACCAGTAGCTGCTGCATTTCCCACCCTAGTCTTATACTCGAGTCAATAAGTTTTCCCAGTTTGGGGGGGTAAAATTAGGGGCCTCGGCTTATATTCGAGTATATACGGTATATATATATATATATATATATATATATATATATATATATATATATATATATATATATATATATATTCTAGTGACTTTACCACTTGGATTCATTTTATTTATATAGCAATTGCACACAGCGAATTCTTTACTTATTTTATGTGGGGTTTTTTTTTTTTTTTTGCACATAAGGGAAGTATTTTACAATTATTTTTAGCAGATAATACATTATGATTACTGTATTACTAAAAATGGATTGTAGGAGATAGCCAGAAGCTCAAGGAAGCAGACTGAAGGGTCAGTGTTAGGACCCGTTTAGGGGGGTCTGCCTTGACGTTGGCAGGCGGGCATTCCCTCCAATGGCCATTGGAGCAACTATTTGTCTAAATATACATAGGGATTAAGGAGAGAGCGCAGGTAACTTTTTCTTTCCTTTGGTTTTTACTATATATTGGGGCTGATGTGTACTGTAGTCATTGCTGCCGGCCCAGTAGTGATGGGAGTGAGTGCAGGACATATATATTTATATAGAATATATAAATAATTAGTAGTAGTAGTAGTAGCCATCAGCCTCTATTAGGTTAAACATTTTAGGCGCAGATTTCTTACAAAAGAGCATCTAAGAGGTCTCCTGGTGATACTTCAATTACAATTGCAAATGATTTCCTTTATAATTTAAAAGGTTGTGATTTACCCTGAATATGAAGGTATAATTGTGAAGTGTATTAACAAAACAAATCTAATTCAGGTATCAATAAAAGCAATTTACTTGCAAATTTGGTAGTTGCTTTTCTCTCTCACTTTTTTGTGTGAGAAGAAAATGGAATATAGTGCTGCACTCAGGATCTGAAGAATAAGTGTAAACCTGCTATATCTGGAGCGCTGTCCTTGAAAACTTATTTGAGGAATAAGCAGACATCAGATATCAAATTTGCCATTTTATTTCCATGTAGACATCTTGCTATACAGTAAAAGTATATTAATGTGTTACGCCCAAGACGTACTAAAACCATTGGGTTAAAATGCACCAGAAATTTTGGGGCCCCTGACACAGCCTACGGTCTGGGCCCCCCGGGGCCCGCCCCCATGTCCGCCCACATGACCCGCCCCAAGTCCGCCCACATGACCCGCCCCCAAATGCACCCACTGGGCCCATCTTAACTCCACCCACAAGGATGAAGTGTATGTGTACTGAATTTGTTTGTGTGTGTATAGTGGCTATAAAATGTGTGTAGTGGATATAAAGTGCGCGAGTAAAGTGTATACGCTGTTTATAGTGGATTCAGATTGTATGTTTGTGTAGTGGACAGAGTGTGTGTGTATAGTGAATGCAGAGTTTGTGTTTGTGTACTGGATGTAGTATGTGAATAGTGAATGCAGAGTGTGTGTTTGTGTAGTGGATGTAGTGTGCGTGTATAGTTAATGCAGAGTGTGTGTATGTGTAGTGGAAGTAGTGTATGTGTAGTGGAAGTAGTGTGTGTGTAGTGGATGCAGTTTGTGTGTTTATGTAGTGGATGATGTGTGTGGTTGTGTAGTGGATGATGTGTGTGGTTGTGTAGTGGATGATGTGTGTGGTTGTGTAGTGGATGCAGTTAGTGTGGTTGTGTAGTGGATGCAGTTAGTGTGGTTGTGTAGTGGATGATGTGTGTGGTTGTGTAGTGGATGCAGTGTGTGTGTTTATGTGGTGGATGATGTGTATGGTTGTGTAGTGGATGCAGTTTGTGTGTTTCTGTGGTGATGATGTGTGTGGTTGTGTAGTGGATGCAGTGTGTGTATTTGTGCAGTGGATGATGTGTATGGTTGTGTAGTGGATGCAGTTTGTGTGTTTATGTAGTGGATAATGTGTATGGTTGTGTAGTGGATGCAGTTTGTGTGTTTATGTAGTGTATGGTGTGTGTGGTTGTGTAGTGGATGATGTGTGTGGTTGTGTAGTGGATGATGTGTGTGGTTGTGCAGTGGATGATGTGTGTGGTTGTGCAGTGGATGATGTGTGTGGTTGTGTAGTGGATGATGTGTGTGGTTGTGTAGTGGATGATGTGTGTGGTTGTGTAGTGGATGATGTGTGTGGTTGTGTAGTGGATGATGTGTGTGGTTGTGTAGTGGATGATGTGTGTGGTTGTGTAGTGGATGATGTGTGTGGTTGTGTAGTGGATGATGTGTGTGGTTGTGTAGTGGATGATGTGTGTGGTTGTGTAGTGGATGATGTGTGTGGTTGTGTAGTGGATGATGTGTGTGGTTGTGTAGTGGATGATGTGTGTGGTTGTGTAGTGGATGATGTGTGTGGTTGTGTAGTGGATGATGTGTGTGGTTGTGTAGTGGATGATGTGTGTGGTTGTATAGTGGATGATGTGTGTGGTTGTGTAGTGGATGATGTGTATGGTTGTGTGTGTTTTGGATGTGTGACAAATGCTGCTGGGATTTTTATTTTTATTTTTAAGAATTTGTATAATTAGATGTATTCCCCCCTCCCTGCCTCTTACCTGTAGCCAGGGAGGGGGGCACTGGATTCCCTGGTGGTCCGGTGGCTCCGCTTGTTGGGGCAGCAAGGAGGAGCCCAGCAGACTCCCTCCACGTTCTCCTTCCTGCCAGCCACTGCTCTATGCGAGCCCAGCATGCATTGCGTGCCGCGGAGCGTTGTCATGACAACCCGCAGCAACGCTTTACTGCTGTGGCTCGCGAGAGTGCTGGAGGGAAGGTAAGTATATCCTGGGCCCTGCTTGGAAGCCAGCAGAGGCATATATACATAGCGGTACTCGCTATGTATATATGCAGATTGAAGGGCTGGGGGCCCGGGCATGCAGAGGATTCCATGTGCAGTCCGGGCCCCCCAGGACCGCCGGCCCGTGACAACCGTCATGGTTGTCACCCCCTGATGGCGGCCCTGCGCAAGCCACAGAGCTTTCTGTCCTAGAAACATTGAAACGTAGAATGAGACGGCAGATACGAACCATTCAGCCCATCAACTCAATTTTCTAAATACTTTCATTAGTCCCTGGCCTTATCTTATAGTTAGGATAGCCTTATGCCTATCCCACGCATGCTTAAACTCCTTTACTGTGTTAACATCTACCACTTCAGCTGGAAGGCTATTCTATGCATCCACTACCTTCTCAGTAAAGTAATACTTCCTGGTATTATTTTTAAACCTTTGCCCCTCTAACTTAAGACTATGTCCTCTTGTTGTGGTAGTTTTTCCTTCTTTTAAATATAGTCTCCTCCTTTACTGTGTTGATTCCCTTTATGTATTTAAATGTTTCTATCATATCCCCCCTGTCTCGTCTTTCCTCCAAGCTATACATGTTAAGATCCTTTAACCTTTCCTGGTAAGTTTTATCCTGCAATCCATGAACCAGTTTAGTAGCCCTTCTCTGAACTCTCTCTAAGGTATCAATATCCTTCTGAAGATATGGTCTCCAGTACTGCGTACAATACTCCAAGTGAGGTCTCACCAGTGTTCTGTACAATGGCATGAGCACTTCCCTCTTTCTACTGCTAATACCTCTCCCTGTACAACCAAGCATTCTGCTAGCATTTCCTGCTGCTCTGTTACATTGTCTGCCTACCTTTAAAGGGACACTATAGTCACCTGAACAACGTTAGCTTAATAAAGCAGTTTTGGTGTATAGAACATGCCCCTGCAGCCTCACTGCTCAATCCTCTGCCATTTAGGAGTTAAATCCCTTTGTTTATGAACCCTAGTCACACCTCCCTGCATGTGACTTGCACAGCCTTACATAAACACTTCCTGTAAAGAGATCCCTATTTAGGCTTTCTTTATTGCAAGTTCTGTTTAATTAAGATTTTCTTATCCCCTGCTATGTTAATAGATTGCTAGACCCTGCAAGAGCCTCCTGTATGTGATTAAAGTTCAATTTAGAGATTGAGATACAATTATTTAAGATAAATTACATATGTTTGAAAGTGAAACCAGTTATTTTTTTCATGCAGGCTCTGTCAATCATAGCCAGGGGAGGTGTGGCTAGGGCTGCATAAACAGAAACCAAGTGATTTAACTCCTAAATGGCAGTGAATTGAGCAGTGAAATTGCAGGGGAATGATCTATACACTAAAACTGCTTTATTTAGCTAAAGTAATTTAGGTGACTATAGTGTTCCTTTAAGTCATCAGAAATAATCACCCCTAAATCCCTTTCCTCAGATGTTGAGGTTAGGACTCTATCAAATATTCTGTACTCTGCCCTTGGGTTTTTACGTCCAAGATGCATTATCTTGCACTTATCCACATTAAATGTCAGTTGCCATAACTCTGACCATTTTTCTAGTTTACCTAAATCATTAGCCATTTGGCTTATCCCTCCTGGAACATTACCCCTGTTACATATCGTATTATCATCAGCAAAAAGACATACCTTACCATCAAGACCTTCTGCAATATCACTAATAAAAATATTAAAGAGAATGGGTCCAAGTACAGATCCCTGAGGTACCCCACTGGTGACAAGCCCAAGCTTCGAATATACTCCATTGACTACAACCCTCTGTTGCCTGTCACTCAGCCACTGCCTCACCCATTCAACAATATTGGAATCCAAACTCAAAGATTGCAGTTTATTGATAAGCCTTCTATGTGCAACAGTGTCAAAAGCCTTACTGAAATCTAGGTAAGCAATGTCTACTGCACCACCCTGATCTATAATTTTAGTTACCCAATCAAAAAAATTTATAAGATTAGTTTGGCATGATCTCCCTGAAGTAAACCCATGTTGTATCTGATCTTGAAATCCATGTGTTTTTAGATGTTCAACAATCCTATCCTTTAACATTGTTTCCATCACTTTCCCCACTACTGAAGTAAGGCTTACTGGCCTATAGTTGCCCGACTCCTCCCTATTACCTTTCTTGTGAATGGGCACAACATTCGCCAACTTCCAATCTTCTGGGACTACTCCTGTTATCAATAATTGGTTAAATAAATCTGTTAATGGTTTTGCTAGTACACCACTAAGCTCTTTTAATAGCTTTGGGTGTATTCCATCAGGTCCCATTGACTTATTTGTCTTTACTTTTGACAGTTGAAATAGAACCTCTTCCTCTGTAAACTCACGTGTAATAAATAACTCATTTATCCTTTTTCTTAACTGAGGTCCCGAATATCTATTATGTTTATCTCTTTTCATATGCTGTGAGTGGGACAAACAAATGCAAAAAAAAAAACACTGACATTCAACGTTTCTGCTGCTTCTGCTGATATATTGAAGAAACAAATGTCAAAACCCTCCCATACAAGACAAGGGTTCCAGACTAGGTGCATTTTATTATACTATATTTACTATAAGGCTTTTTCTTATCCTATAAAATTCTTTGCAACATGGATATAAATATTCACCACATTTAATAAGTCACTACAATTGGAGTAATTATCCCTTTATAAAAAGGAGGAATACATTTTAAACAAGTAAGTTTGTTTTTAAACTTCAGTAAAAGATCTAGTATTGTTGCCTTGATTTCTCAACACATTAAGTGTAGTTTTAAAAACCCAATGACAATTTCCAAACAGAAAAATAAATTTCAATCAATCAACACCATTTTATCCATTGTGCAGTGTTACCTAAATGTACATGTATAGCTGCTGCGATATGTCAACTCCCTTGACATTCAGCCAGTATTACAGCTGCCAGGACATAATAGTAATTTAGTGAGCGCCAGATATGCTAAAAGTGGACTGCAAAAGTGTAGATCACATGGCCCCTGCAGATGACTGGTACACACATCGGGGTGAATTTCTACTCGTAAATGGCTAGTGTAAATTTTGAGCCCTGGTATAAATATGGATATAGGATTTTATTTGGCATCTTGGACAACAATGCATCTTGTTGTAATATATATGATATGGTAATTTGAGGTTAGGATATTTGTTTTAGTATCCTGTAATTAAAATTTGTCAGCCGCATTAGTAAATGCATAGCTTTATAGGGACAGTCGAAGCACAAACATCTGAAAAGTAAGTGATTTTGTGGCAAAGATGCTGCCCCTATAGTCTAGCAAACTAATGTCCTGATCTAAAAATTTGTGGATAAGCTTTTCATATGATTTAATATTTAGAAACATTTCAATACATTTTATATTTTTATAAATAAAATTAAAAGGTGGCACTTTTTACATTTAGTACTGTAATTTCCACACTTACCAGTGGCTGTCTTTTTCTTCATTTATTAATTGGAGTGTTCTTTTAAAATATGGATGAAAATGCTATTGCTAATACAAAGAGGAACCTTTGTATTAGTAGTAGTTGAGCTAAAAGCATGTTGCAGGTGCCCGAGGGGCCCACAGTTTTTGTCACCGTGCTTCAAAATAAGTTTGACAAAAAGCCAGGGGATGGCACCATAACCATGAGCATGACTAACCCTTTAGTACATACAGGGGCCTATGTATGGGGTTACAGTGTGTGTGTTTATGCCCTTTCACTCCATGGTAAATGACATGGATGAATGGGTCAGTGACATGTCACTACATTCCAGTTTCATCTTTTTCTTTTATGTGCATTTTATGAGGCAGTCTGTCATCTTTGCTAGGTTTAATAGTCCTGACAAGTAGACTTGTGCAAAAATGTGTTCTTCCCATTAACAAATTAATTAATATATAATTTTAAATCCCACCTGAACAAAATTGATTGTTTCAATTTATTTCCCAAACAAATTGATTCATTTGTGTGTTGATTAAAATTATTTTGATTAATACATATTGATTAATTCTTGGACACAATTTGTTTTTGTTTTTTACACAAGTCTACTGACAATCACAGGTTTGGTAAGACTCATGCTGTAGTAATGCAGAACACCAGAGGTGATGATGCACATCACAGAAATGTGAGCTATTGCGTAAATGTACTTAATAGACAAAGTCCAGCTCCATGTAACTATGATTCACACTGGTCAGGAGCTTCTAGATTAGGCTTTCCTCTACCGGCAGTCATGCATGACGTGGCAAGGTATCAATCTACAGTCATGTAAAATTCTGTGGCCAAGACTTAATTTCCACTCGCTCTTTTCAAGAGGGTGATCTGAAGCCTTGCAATTTCTTTTTTTTATATAATCTTATTTCCTTTTTTTTTATTCTGGAAAAATACAAAAAAATATTGACTTACCTGTACTTGATTTTGACTTGCAGAGAGATCTGGGGGTAAAAAAAAAAAATAAAAAAAAAGTATAGTACAGACAAGTAAATACAAATTAATACAGAAAACAAACATGTAACAATTTTAAACACACACTGCAAGACAAGGCTTCTTGCCCTCTGCGTCAGAACCCCAAAGACCTCCATACTGCTGCAATGGATCCTGACTGGGATAAAACAGGCATGTCATGTTTGTTTAGTTCCAGTCAACGATCTTAACCCCTTAAGGACCAAACTTCTGGAATAAAAGGGAATCATGACATGCCACACACGCCATGTGTCCTTAAGGGGTTAAGATGTATTACCTATGCCAGTGATGGCGAACCTGTGGCACGCCGGGCCCTTTCTGTTGGCACGCGGCCATGGGTCCGCCATTAATGCAGAGTAGGCACCTGCCTGCCCGAAACGGCAGGCGCCTACTCTGCTTCTGGTTCGGGAGGCAGGGGGAGGGATCTGTGAAGCAGCTCCCCTGTCCTCCCGCGCGATGCTGTGTGGAGCGTTGCCGAGCGTTACCATGGCAACGCTCCACACAGCATCGCGCGGGAGGACAGGGGAGCTGCATCACAGATCCCTCCCCCTGCAGTGCTTACCACCACCGGACCACCAGGGATGAATAAATTCATCGTGTCTCAAGATGTCCCAATCGTGTCTCAAGATTTAGAAAACATTGGGACATCTGGAGACACAATGAATTTATAGGCCCTCAATTACCAATACATCCACAAATTGTATATAGGAAAGGGAAGAATTTATCTTCCTTTTTAGCACCCAGTCATTTTTTAAGTAAGAATAAGAATAAATCTGAAGGTAGTAGAGGATTCTATACTTGTGGAACATGTAAAGCGTGTAGAGGACTACTGTCCTATACACGTTCTGTCTCAAGTTCCATCACCAAAGAAACTTTCCAAATTCAAAGACGGGTCACCTGCTCTTCCTCACATGTAGTGTACCTCCTCACGTGTGGGTGTAGTGCACAATATGTGGGGAGAACAGGGAGAAAGGCTAAAACTTGTTATTTTAGAGCATAAAAACAACATTAGACGGAATTTCAAGAATCACTCTATTCCAGTTCATTGTAACAAGTGCCCCCAATTCCACATTCACAACTTTTCATGGGTGATTATAGTATCCCTTGATGCTAGGGGAGGAGATATCATTATGAGATTGAGACAAAGAGAGGGATTCTGGATCCACAAATTAAAAACTCTTCAACCTTATGGGTTGAATGTAGATTTTGATTTAATTTGTTTTGTTTAATCTTCAATTTTCATTTTTATTTTATTTTCATTATTATTTATCCTTATATATTTTTATATTATCTTTATTTTATTATTTTTATATTTTTTTTCTATTCTTATTTTCATTTTATTTTTCTTATTATTATTTCTCTTTTTCTTTTATTCTACATACATTTTCTCACACTGTTTATTTTTATTATTTTTCTATTATAAGTATTCTATTTTTTCTATTATAAGTACTTTATTTATTTGTGTATTCCAGGATCGTTCTCTTTTATGATTATGAGTGTAACCACAATTGTTTATATTCTGTAACTCCTTTTTACCTTATGGTGCCGGTGGAATTATATATACACCAATATGTTATATGTATTGACCTCTTTAATATTCATGTTTTCGTTGTATATAGGATATTATATTATTTTATCAACTCTAAGTGTGTTTTTTCAACTTTCTTTTTTCCAACTCTCTCTTTTCTGTCCGGTCCCCCTTGCTGCGGGTTGATCGGGTGGAACGCATGTGCGTTCCAGCCGTCGAGGAATGACGTAATGAAAAGGAGACCGGTCTTCCGGTTTGGTGGAATGCATATGCGTTCCACGGACACTAGGCGTTAGTCCTTATATGGACATGGATTGCAGATTATACAGAACAGCTGACACCAAGCACCCAGATTGGCTGATGAAAAGCCGAATACGACGAGAGGGACATTTAAAAGAAGACCGAACATATGGGACTTTTCACTGTGATTTACCTGACTTGATTGTAATATTTGTTTTTATTTAATTGCTCCTGAGGAAGTCTATTATATAGACGAAACGCATAGAGCTATTTGTATTATTGCCTGTGATTCCTGTTACCTGCTGCTTCCATTTACCATCTTGAAGGAGGGATACAGATATCTGATGGGCATTTTTACTTTTCACTTCTTGTAAGTGTTTCAAATAAATTTTATTTATTTTTTTATCACATCAACAGTCCTATACTATGTTCAGTTCTTCTTTTGCATGTACGCCTGAGAAATAAGGAACTTCTCTACAAGATCTCCAAAGATACCTTGATGGGCTTGAAATACACTAATATTGCAATACTTTTAGCAGGGACCACTCCACTTAATGGTGTTTCACGATGTATGTTCTCTGCTTTTATTTTTTTCTAGGTGTATCTTGTATTTTGTGTTTATTTGTGAGGATTTGAGGAATCCTTTGTTACATCCTAGAATATAAGGGAAGTTACTTTTATTTTTATTATATATTGCTGCACTTGGGTGGTCTATTGAGACATATATACATAGCATTAGGAATACGTGTTTTTATTTCTAACAATATGGTGTTCTTTTAAGTGGGTCATATATTTATGTAAAATGCTTGGCTCCCACTGAAAATACTGGGAGTATTTTGTTTGACTGACCCACAATCCAAGTAGATTAAAGGACTCAGTTACCTGAGTGGTAGGCCATTTGCAACCCCCATATCTACCATCTTGTAGCCATTGGACAAGCGGGTGCAGAAGCTCAATTATAAGACTGTCCAAAGTTTGATGGTACAACCTGCCAATTTACTGGCAGCTTTCCCCTCTTCAAGGTAGCATAGTAAAAAAACAAATGTATCCTAAGGGAAAAAAGTGCTGTTGACTGAAGACACGATGTGCAGCCACTGTGCATTATTTCTGAAGGTGTTGAGAACCTGAAGGAATGTCATATCCCTGCTCTCCTTCCACACACTCATGGCTACTAACTTAAAGGAACACTATAGGCATCAAAACAACTCCATATAACAGAGCAGTTTTAATGTATAGAACAGCGCTTAACAAATGTGCTCGGAATCTAAGAGCCAGCTAAAAAAGTTAGGAGTCAGGATTTTACAATGCTGAATGTTCCCCATAGCGATGCATTGGTTCAATGCATCTCTATAAGAAAATGCGCAATAGCCTCACAATTCTTTGGCTCGAGATCATCAAGATTGATCTCAGCCATGGACACACTCACTGACAGACATTCAAAAGTGATTATATTTGTGAATCCAATTTACTGGAGAGCTGCAGGGGATCCTTTCCCTAAGGTGCTGTGGGGCTTGCATAATCTTCAGGCTATTCTTGCTCTGCTCATTAACATGCAGTTTAGTGATGCGGGTCCAGGGTTGACATCATATTCTAGTTCCCAGTATCACAGCAGGCCACACGTGGGAGCAAAGCAAGAACTGCAAAAAGATTTCTGCTCCTTCGCCTCCATGCTTCCAGGCGAACCGCCTCCTCCCTCCCTCTCTCTCTCTCAGGTTCTTGCATGGTCTAGAAGGCTATTTACAGAGCAGGCAATAGTACATTCTAAATTAAACAGAATGTACAATAAAGGAAGTTTAAAAATGAAATGTCTCCCTACAGGAAGTGTTTAGGAAGACTGTGTAAGTCACATGCAGGGAGATGTGGCTAGGGCTGTATAAACAAAGTGATCTAACTCCTAAATGGCAGTGAATTGATATGTATACCAAAACCGCATCATTAAAGGGACACTCCAGGCACCCAGACCACTTCAGCCCATTGGAGTGATCTGGGTGCCAACTCCCACTACTCCTAACCCTGCAAGTGTAATTATTGCAGTTTTTTATAAACTGCAATAATTACATTGCAGGGTTAACTCCACCTCTAGTGGCTGTCTACTAGACAGCCACTAGAGGTCACTTCCTGGATAATAGCAAGGACTTTCCTTGCTAGAGCGTCGCTGGACGTCCTCACGCTGTGTGAAGACCTACAGCGTCGCTCATTTCACCATAGGAAAGCATTGAAATTCGTTTTCAATACTTTCCTATGGGGAGACCTAATGCGCATGCCACGCATGCGCATTAGTGTGGTGGAATCTCGGTAAAAATAAATTTAGTAGGCCGAGATTACCACGTGGCATGTGTACGTGCATATACTGGTGTATCGGTCGGTTGGTTGCACGTGGCAAAGATACAATCAGTAGTGTACGGAGCATGTGCGAGAATACCGGATGTAGTATTCCCCTCCTCCATTGTGCTGGGCAAGCCATGCGGTCAAACCGGAAGTTAGTTCTTATTCGATTGATTGGTTAAGAGAATGTGTGGGTGGAGCTACTTATGGGTGGAGTTACATGCTTATATAAGGAGCCTACACTATTGTCCGGGGCTCAGAACTTGTTGTATTTTGGTGACATTAGTCCCGATCGGTGAACCGAATAAAGAATCTCTTCCTTCCTGAAGAAACCTGTGTCCATCTCTCTGTGCTTGGCTTCCGTCAGTTTCTCCGGTATCATTAGGTCTCCTCGGCCGGTGGGCGGGATCAGTCTCGCCCACCGGCCAACGGAATCACAGGGAGGAGCAGCGCGGAGGAGGAGGCAGCGACGAGGGACATCGCCGCTGCCTCAGGTAAGTGACTGAAGGGGTTTTCACCCCTTCAGTAACCGGGGATTGGTGGGTGGGAGGGAGAGGGTACACCCAGTGCCAGGAAAATGGATTGTTTTCCTGGCACTGGAGTTTCCCTTTAAGCTAAAGTTTTCCTGGTGCCTATAGTGCAACTTTACATGAGAACTGTTGGGAATTCAAAGTGAATAGCAAAATTTAAGGCAGCTAATAAACTGGAAGCGTAGCTGACTTGGAGAATTCTTTAGTTCAATCTTAGCCTTAATTTTTTTTTAGAATACCTGTCAATTCTCACTTTAGTATATAAACCAGAATATCAGATCAATTTCTTAAAGTAAGAATTGTGAGTTCCAGAATAGCTGAATTAAAAGCAAAGCTGACTTAGAGAATTGTTCAAGTTCATTTATTTTTTACTTAAAAGTTAAAATTCAGTTTAGTAAATGACACCATGTCTTTTGAAAGAAAAAAATAATAATCCTCTTTTGTATACTGCTTAGCTGCACTACATTAGGCATATTTTCCAGGAGTGATCTAGAAGTGTGCCTTACTCCACAACAACATTCAGCTGATGAGTATCCAAGCTGTGAGAGACTCAATTCAGAACAATAGCTGTAAATAAAAGCAGCATACTAGAGTATTACTACCGGTCTAGAATGCAGGAGCATGATTTTTCAGAATACCCTGCCCATCGTGAACCCATGAAGTAGGAATGTGACAAGTTTGTGGGAGCCATAAATAACAGACGCTATCGCTGCAGACACTGCAGTAAAAATTGATAGCAGTGCTGTGAGGGTCACCCAGACTATTCCTGTACGTACCCCTCTCACTGCCCGCCCGGTGCATGCCGGGAACCACACCGCGTACAGTAACAGGGATAACACGCACTCTTACTCACAGATAATGGCGAGAAAGCCCGGGGCAGGTATCTTTCAATGCTATTCCTGCCTTTCGCAAAAATACGGAATTCATGTTCCCCCTGGTTTTCAGTTCGCTAGATTGCGGTGAAATAGCGCTTCACGTGACGACTTGCCGCACTACATCCGCTTCCTGGTTCTGTCACGTGACTTGGTACAGCGCATGGTCCATGTGAGTGTTTGCTTTACATAGCTATTGGCAGTCATGGCCAACAAACATAGTAAAGGTTTGGGAGCTGCTAATAATTCTCAAATATATGGAGTACCTAAGTTGGTCATTACTCTACTGAACGTCAATAACCCAGTTTTTTTTATTTATTTATGATGCAAAAATAAAAACATGACTGAGCATAATAACTCATTGTAGCACACTATGGAGCCACACAGGACTCCCAGGACATTGCAGCAGTCAATTTACACATTGTCACACTAGCACTGTCAACTTTTATAAACTTTGGGACATTTTGTTCTGCCTCTGTGTCCAAGACATTTGTTTTTCATTTTTTTTTAGTGATATCTTGAAAAAACAAAAACATACGCTTGAAACTTAACCCCTTCAGGACGGAGTCAATAGTGCACGTTCTGATCAAAACAAAACGTAAACAAAAACTGGAATTTGCGCTACATGTCTGTTCACCCGTAGTTCCCCTCTTTCATATTATATGCACCCACACTTATTATATATCATTTTGTTCAGGAGAAACAGGGCTTTAATCTATCATTAACTATTCATATATGGAACATAATGTATTATGAATAAAAGTAAAAAAAATGTGAGAAAATAAGATTTTTTTTTAAATTTGCATTTCCGTCTGACATTTTAACTGTGAATGTCATAATACTGTTAGGTTTTACTGCAAAAAAATGCACATATTTGTAATCAGCGATGTCTCACGAGTACAACAGTACCCCCCATTAACAGGTTTTATGTTGTTTTGGAACGTTACAGGGTCAAATATAGAACATTACATTTTCAAATTGAAATTTGCCAGATTGGTAATGTTACCTTTGAGACGGTGTGGTAGCCCAGGAATGAGAATTACCCCCATAATGGCATACCATTTGAAAAAGTAGACAAGCCAAGGTATTGAAAGTGGGGTATGTTTAGTCTTTTTTAGTAGCCACTTAGTCACAAACACTGGCCAAAGTTAGCGTTCATATTTGTTTTTGTGTGAAAAAAGCAAAAAACGAATATTTGGCCAGTGTTTGTGACTAAGTGGCTACTAAGAAAGACTGGACATACCCCACTTGCAATACCTCGGGTTGTCTACTTTTGCAAATGGTATGCCATCATGGGGGTAATTCTCATTCCTGGGTTACCATACGCTCTCAAAGGCAACATAACCAATCTGGCAAATTTCAATGTGAAAAAAATGAAATGCAAGCCTTATATGTGACTCTCTAACTTTCCAAAACACCATAAAACCTGTATATGGGGGGTACTGTTATTCTCGGGAGACTTCACTAAACACAAATATTAGTGTTTTAAAACAGTAAAACATATTACAACAATAATATAGACCATAAAAGTGCAGTTCGCTTGTAAAAAATGCAAAAAACGTCACTTTTACTTAAAATATCATCGTTGTAATACAATTTACCAGTTTGAAACACGAATATTTGAGTTCAGCGAAGTCTCCCAAGTAAAACAGTACCCCCTATGTACAGGTTTTATGGTGTCTTGGAGAGTTACAGGGTCAAATATAGTGCTTGCAAATTAAATTCTCTGCACTTTCTCCCTGTGTTGTCAGGCATGTCAATCAAATTTTAATTAATCAAATCACATAATTACGTTAAAAGATTATTTAAATATACATGTAGAATTTTAATATATATGCATTTATAGGTATTTAAATTCTACGTGTATACTAATGTAATCTTTTATGTAATTATATGTATTTATCTATATATATATATTTGCGGTTATTTGTATTTTATATAGATATAGATATATATAGAATGTCATTCTAAGTGTATTTTGTTACCGATTTATATATATTAATAACAAAATACAGTTAGAATGAAATTACATATGCATATATAATTTATATTAAATTTTGTTTCAATATTTTATTTATTTATTTTATTATTTTATTTATTATTTTAATTATACGTATTTATATATAATATATATATGTACATCTATTATATATATAATATATATACATATTATATATGTAACGTCATTCTAAGTGTATTTTAATATTAATTAATATTAAAATACACTTTGTATGACGTTACATATATATAATATGTATATATATTATATATATAATATATATACATATTATATATATATAAAAATATATTTAATTTATTTTTACACCTGTCTTTTATTTATTTTTTATACTTCCCACCAGCAGGGGGACTGTCTGATATTTCAAACAGTCCCCCTGCTGGCATATCCACAGCCAGCTATAGGGGGCCATGTGATCGCTCTTTGAGAGCGATCACATGGCCCCCGGGGGCCTGATTTGCCGTGGGAGGGCTGCCTGGGCTGTGAGGCAGTCCTCCCGAAGCGGATCGCGGCGGAGGTAAGTAAATCTTACCTCCTGGGGCTGCAAGCCGTTACGGCGTGCTATGCCGTCATAACGGCTTTAAAGCCCACTTAACCCGTGACGGCATAAAACGCCGTAACGGCGTTAAGGGGTTAAAGGGACACTCCAGGCACCCAGACCACTTCTGCCCATTGGAGGGTAATCCTTAACCCTGCAAGTGTAATTATTGCAGTTTTAATAAACTTCAATATTTACCTTGCAGGGTTAACCCCTTAAGGACCAAACTTCTGGAATAAAAGGGAATCATGACGTGTCACACACGTCATGTGTCCTTAAGGGGTTAGAGGACCACTCTAGGCACCCAGACCACTTCAGCTTAATGAAGTGGTCTGGGTGCCAGGTCCTTCTAGGGTTAACCCATTTTTTCATAAACATAGCAGTTTCAGAGAAACTGCTATGTTTATGAATGGGTTAAGCCTTCCCCCTATGTCCTCTAGTGGCTGTCTCATTGACAGCCGCTAGAGGCGCTTGCGTGCTTCTCACTGTGATTTTCACAGTGAGAGCACGCCAGCGTCCATAGGAAAGCATTATGAATGCTTTCCTATGTGACCGGCTGAATGCGCGCGCAGCTCTTGCCGCGCGTGCGCATTCAGCCGACGGGGAGGATCGGAGGAGGAGAGCAGGAGGAGATCTCTCCGCCCAGCGCTGGAAAAAGGTAAGATTTAACCCCTTTCCCCTTTCCAGAGCCGGGCGGGTGGGGGCACCCTCAGGGCACTCTAGTGCCAGGAAAACGAGTATGCTTTCCTGGCACTAGAGTGGTCCTTTAAGTACAACTCTAGTGGCTGTCTACTAGACAGCCACTAGAGGACACTTCCGTGTTCATAGAAAACGAAAAAGTGTGTTATAACAACGCTGGACGTCCTCACGCTATGTGAGGACCTCCAGCATTGCCTAAATCCCCGTAGGAAAGCATTGAAAGCAATATTCAATGCTTTCCTATGGGGAGGTCTAATGCGCGTGCGCATTAGGTCTCCCCCGCCGCGCATGCACAATAGGTCTTCCCCGCTGGCTGCCGTTGGGGGAGGAGCGTAGGCTGAGCCTGACCCAGCGCCGAGGGACATTGGCGCTGGATACAGGTAAGTCAATGAAGGAGTTTTAACCCCTTCAGCAACTTGGGATGGTAGGTGGGAGGGAGAGGGGACCTGCTGTGCCAGGAAACCAGTTTGATTTCCTGGCACTGGAGAGTCCCTTTAACCCCTTAAGGACACATGACATGTCATGATTCCCTTTTATTCCAGAAGTTTGGTCCTTAAGGGGTTAAAGTGTAACAGGGGAAGGGAGGGAGTAAGGAAAGGGATTTTCACTGCAACAGGAAGCCTCCAACCTAGTACCCTATGGGGAGCTATTTGCTTCCTTCTATTCAATCCAGGGTCCCAGAGGGTAAGCTTTTGTGAATCGGAGCAGTCAATTCATCCATTAAAGAAAGCAATAAAGTTTTGTCTTTTACATTTTTTTTATTAAATATATAGACATATAAAAACATAATAATCCATTACAATAATTTATAGCAGAGTTTGTATGAAAACTAGAGAAATCTCAATGTATCCATCATGGTAAAATATTTAATAAATAAATATGCTTGCAATATCAGTAAAATAGAATAACATATCCTCTTGAACAAGTCAAGAGCGTCCCTGCATCCACAATGCTCTCCTCTGTGTCCTAATATTATTACGTTCACATATTTATATCTTAGATTTTCAATTAGGTCAAGTTCGGACCTACAAGGCCATGACTTGGTCATTGTACATGGTAACATATTAATCAGTCTATTGTCATGACCTAGACATCTTGTCTATGCTTAGACTAAACCGTAAGGGTACACATGACATGGGAAATTTCCTGACTTGTTACACTAACCTAGGACAAAATGGCATCCTAAAGTCTGAACACCATAATTACTGAATATGGGTAAGAGGTCATTTAATAAAGAAACCTTGGATTAATTTATTTTTTTGCATTTCTAACAAATTGTTAGTTTGTCGAATCACTTACAAAGTTCACAGTTTAATAAATACTTTTCATTCTAAAAACTGGTAATAGTTACATATGCCCAGAACAATATTATAGATTATTTCTGGACATTTGGCAGCAAATAACTAGTATAAATTAATTAATGTGATCAACCATTAAATAGCACAAGACTTCCTCCAAATTGCCCACAGTTTTGCACAACATTAAAACCATTGCAAAATCTGCCTTGATCATGTTTGTCAGAAAATGCTTGAGAACGAAGTGAGGATTTTGCTAGTGAGCCCACTGTCTCCAGGAGCAGTCTGCAGTCAACATTTAAAGGGACTATAGTGTAAGGAATACAAATCTGCATTCCATACACTATACTTACCTCAGCCACACTCCCCCCACCCCCCAGCATTGAAAGGTTTAATACACTCTTTGTGTACTCACTCGATTCAAGTGCCGACCTCCCTCAGTGCTTGGTCGGCACTCCGCCTCCTCCGACATACGGGCTAATGTGCATGCGCTCCGGTATGGATGTCCAGCATGAGGTAACCAAATGACACCTCCCCACCAGGAAGTGCCTCTAGTGGCTGTGCAATGTAATCCTTGAAGCTTCTCCAAAACTGCAATGATTTACACTGCAAGGCTAAGTGGGACTTGGACACTCTACCCAGACCACTTCAGTGAGCTTAAGTGGTCTGGGTGCCTATGGTGTCAGTTTAAAATTCTTGAAAATAAAATGTATGAGGGCTGTAGTGAAAACTTGACCTCTTTGTGGTATCACAGGTTAGTTCCTTCCTCCCCCTCCTCTACCTGTTTTTGGTTGAAGTAACCCAATAATGTTTTGCAAAATAATCTATTTATCAGAAGCTGAATGGCCCCAAATTTTAAAAACTCGAAAATATATAATTTGGGCACTAGAAGCTAAAGCAGCAGTAAAATAAAATATCATGAAGAAAAGTCATGATTTTTTTAAGACACAGAGGCAAATATTATGCTGAACCTTTTATTTATTCCCTCAGCAGCAAAGAGAGAGAAAAAATATTTGAACTTTAAAAGTGACAAAATAGGATATCAATGGTTAACATAGACTCTTAGCACAGCCAATCAGAACATCCAAAAATACATCCCATCAACATAAAGATGCATGAAATACAAAACCTCTCCTCTTTCCTTAATGTTGCGTTAACCAAATATAGTATAACATACTATAAATAAAATACCTAACTTTAAAAAACTAATATAAATTAATTAAAACATCATCATTAAACTAGAACATCCAAGATGAGATGACTTCACACTACAAAGAAAGAAAAACATACTGTGGCGCCACTGGTTCTTGGAGAGGCTTGTTTGCCAGCCTCCTACCCTGTGACTATGGCCCCTGTGATAAAATTTGGTTTAAATCACTGTTCGTGCCTTTTTGGATTTTTATGGCCACGTTTCGAACTTTCAAAGTGACACTTTAAACTCCCGAACAGTCGAAGTGGCCAACATTCGACATTCGAACACATGGTGGCGGCCATCTTGTTCGCATGGACCAAAACCGCGAATAGACTTCAGGGGGACTTAGCCGCGAATGCCCTGGAACTATTTTTGGCATGAAAACCTTGCGGTTCCCGGTCCGTCCTCCAGCGGCACTTAGCCACGATTCTATGGAACTGTTTTGGGAATGGGACCATGCCTGCGCCTGGGCAAAACTATGATTTCCATAAAATTTCTGAACCCCTGATCTAATCTGGGTGAATTTTGGATATCATGATATGTGCCAATGGGTTACTCACACTTTGGCTGTTAAAACAGGGCGTATCAAAAATCAATGTAGCTCTCAGGCAGTTCTCTGCTTCCAATGTCTGATCTTCCAGATCTCAATTACATGGAAAATAAAATGCATCCAGAATGAAATATAGAAAGATGTGCACAAAATATAAAAAGCATTTATCACTTACACATAAGTAAGGATCAATCAGCATAAAATTAAGTTAAAACTGTCCACAATCTGTCCAACGCATTTCCTCCCACTACAGGGACTTCCTCAGGGACTTTACAGCAGTGTGACAGGTACAACAACGAATCATTCCTTGTTGTACCTGTCACACTGCTGTAAAGTCCCTGTGGACAGTTTTAACTTATGCTGATTAATCCTTACCTATGTGTAAGTAATAAATGCTTTTTATATTTTGTGATATATTTTTTATATTAATTGAGATCTGGAAGATCAGACATTGGAAGCAGAGAACTGCCTGAGAGCTACATTGATTTTTGATACACCCTGTTTTAACAGCCAAAGTGTGAGTGACCCATTGGCACATATCATCATTATAATAGTATCAGACGGAGTTGCTCTATGTTATTTTTTATTCCCCCTATAGTTGGATTGACCCAATATTTGTATCTATGTATTTGAGGAAGATTTGAGGAGATCTTCGGGTTTAAATCAACAACTTAGAGGGAAGTTTCTTTACATATACATTTTTATCTACTAGAACACTTGGTGGTATATGCTATAATAGTAATATTGGTGGAAATTATAATACCACGAAGTGATATAGTGAAAGAGTTTGCACTTTTTTCTGAATTTTGGATATGTTGGTCACCCAGATCAGGGCTATCAGGGGATGTAACATTTATGGGGATATGACATTTATCTGCCTTAATTATCTCCCAGGCAGAGGGGAGGGATTGTTTATACTGTATGGAAGTGTCTCACTGTTTTTATTGCTTTGTTAACTTGTGTCCCTGTGCCCAGCAAGGTCCACATGGGTGTCACCCTTGGTGGGAAACTAGCATTAAAGGCCAGTGTGGCTCCATTAATATTGAGTTCCTGCTTACCCTCAACATAGAGTCCCATCTCATGTGTGGGGGGAAACAGCTGTATCTACCCTGGGGAGTGCTATATCACTATACTCCCCTGGGATTATAATCAGTAGCTCTTTTAAGAGCTGTTCCTGCTACGCTCTCTGGAGTAGGAGAGGTTCACCCACTGGAAGCTGGATCCTGGTCTTGGGTGGGTGGAGGACGGCGAGTTCCCAGCCAAGCTGTAACGCTGGACGGGGGGACTGCGGTGTTGATGGTGTCGGGTTGAGTGCTTGGAGTCCTTGGTGAGCACTTGGAGCATCGACTAACAGAGGTACCCAGTCGGGGTGCCAGGTGGTCCATCACACATACGATAGTAAAAACATGTAAAGGAAGCAAAAATGTGGTCATCAATACATATAAATCAGCAGTGTATAAAAAAAATAAGACAGGCAATTGCTCACACCAGAGTATGATGTGGAAAGCTGGGATAGTAGACCGACTTAATGGAGTTCTTGGTGTGTCTGGATATGCCGAAAGATACCACTGATGGAGTACTGGACTCAGAGATTTCAGCTACTTACCTGTGTGAGGAATGCCTTTGAAAATAGGAGTCAAGTATGTAACACTATAACCCAACATGCAGAATGGAAATCCACCAGAAGAAACAGAGACAGATAGAAGGTTCCTAAATCGGTCCTTAGAATGGCCAGATGATAGAATATAAATACAAGGAACGTCATAACAAGCCAAGGTCAAGGGAAACCAGAAATGCACAATAAGAGAAACAAAGCAGAGTCAGGGAGCCATAAAAAAGAGTAGTCGAGAGCAAGCCGGGTCAATACCAAAATTATACAAAACAGACAAAAGAACATACTATTGGGACACTAGTGACACTAGGAACCACAACAGGGCACTGTCCCTGGGGCAGACTGAGATTTTATATGTTTGAGGCAGTGGTTAGCAAAAGGATCTTCTCTAATGGCAATATGAGGCAAAACAGTGGGAAAGACCTTTACTTACAGGAAATGGCAAATCCCACAATAATAAAGATAGAGGCAAAGAATCTGAGGTGAGAATAGTAGAAATATAGATATACAAAAATAACAAACCCAAGTCAGGATTCCAGTAATACTCATAGTCAATAAACAAGCCAAGGTCAATATCAGATTACTATAAACACCAAATGTGTAAAAAGGCAGAAACCACAATAGGGCACTGAATAAGGGCCCAAATAAGCTTACACATATTCTGATTGGTCCACTTTAAATTACATAAGGACACACCATTCAAAGGGGCAACATCCAACAGAATGCAAGGAAGTTTTCCCTTTTCAGATTGCACAGCTGCCTGGAGCGTTCAATCTTCAAAACCTGAGAAGGGAGTAGTGCAGCCACGTGGAGCATTTGGCTCAAGCGACCTGACGAGAGGAGTAGCGTGGGTGCGTGAAGCAGGTAAGTTTGTTACAGGCTCTTAGTAAGACAAAGGCGTATGTTGCACGTGCTTCCAGATCTGGCCTTCAACTGATGAGAATCCAACAGTCCCCAAGGATGTAGAATTTTGTAAAAATAAACTTTGTGGTTTATTTATTATTATTATGATTGGTATTCATATAGTGCCAACTAATTCCGCAGCGCTTTACAATATTAGTTGTCAATCGCTGGAATCCTTGAGGAATCTCAAATTCCAAACCACATTATTGGCCAATCTTGGGATATGTTGAACTAAGAGGTTGCAGGCTAGATAAAACTGCCAGCACATCCATCAGGATTTGTGATCTGGTGCCGCCCAGATTATTATTTTTTTATCAGATGGCTGATACATTGTCCAGGCAAAGTAGAATAGAGTAATTCACAGATTTATTTACGTAAAGGGCAAACAAACCTGCCATAAGTTCAAGCCAATTGTTGTGGAGTTCATTCTCCTTGTGTGACCTTCTCCTGTCTGTGGAGATTTTATGGTAAATGCCAGGAATTCAATGCATTGTGATGGGGTGAGGACTGACTTTTCCTAGGTGAAGAGAAATCCTATTTGTTGAAAAACAGTCCATGAGAGGTGCAGTTTGATTAAATCCTAAGACATAATCAACACATCGTCTTAATAGAGTATGACGAACACCATATCTGCAAAGGGAACCCACTACTGTTCTTAGGAGCTTGGTCGAGCTTGACGATCCTGTTCCCTTTAAGAAGAAAATACCATAGACAATGGATTCATTTTATTTTGTAGGATTGATAGAGGATAAAAGTGATCAGATGTCAAAGGTTGATTACAAGACACATTCCACTTCCTTTCTTAGGCACCAGAAAGCGGTTGCTTCGTTGTGTTTGGAGAAGGAATCGTGTGGCACAGCTGCTTGAATTGGGGATTTCAAGAATTGTGATATTGCAACACGGTCTGGAGAACCCACGCATCCATGGTGGAGACCTCCTTGCTCTGGGAAAAAAGCATTCATCTGCCCCCTGCTTTTGCATGGGAAAAGTGGTAATTTAAAATTTGATTTACCATAAGGTTGTTGGCCTTGAGACGTTTCCCTGGTGACTTGAGTCTGTTAAGGGTGACCTCTCTGGGGGGAAAGAAGGTAGATGAAGATGGTGTAGCCTCCTGAAAAAATGTCCTAGATTGCCAAGAGCTTTGAGGTCTGCAGAATGAACCCCTATTGGATCAGCTGTCCAGACTGACCTATGCTCTGCTGACCACCCTCAAAAATCTTAGTGCTAAAGACTTTCCTCATATTGAATGGGGCTGTGAAGGCACTAACGAAGGTGCCCAACTCTATCACAAACTTGTCTCAAAAGAGGAGACCTTTCCCTGCATTAGGTTCTATCTTCAATAAGAAAGCTATTGTTTGGTGCCACAGCAGTATTGACATTACCAGATAGGGACATAATTGGTTGGATCCTAACCCTAATGGTAAGGAGATCCAATGAGTATCCTCAGAGAGAGCAAATTACACCATTTCCAAAATATTTTTAGTACTGGGTCAAAGAATATTTAGGATTTTATCCTGGCAGTTGCAAGGGAATTCCATGCCCTTTCTGGCTTTTCAGTCTGGTTTGCCCAAGAAATTCAAAATTTGGGATCCACCTTTGGGGTAGTGCAAACTGAGTAGGCCTGGGGCATTTAGCTCTGAGTTTGTTTCCAGTGATTTAATCGCAGAGCCAAATATTTAGCCACATGTTCGGTTGGGAAACAATCTTTCAAGGTTTAAAAGAGGTTCACACTGAGTTTGCGGTTGGGTTACCTAAAAGGGTTGGGTCCAGTGGCGGAACTACTGTGGGGTGTCCGCCAGCTATGTAACCCGAGCCGGCGCTGCATGATTTAACAGCGTGGCCATGCACTCTTTAACAGAGCGGCCGTGCCCCCTTTGATAATGTCGTAGCTGGGAGTAAGTGTCTGCCCCGGTCACTTCCTCCCAGCAATCACTGTGCCGCAAAGGAGGAGGAAGGAGAGGAGGTAGTCAGAGTGGGAACTCTGACTCCCATCAGCCTGAGCCACTGGACCCCAGGGAAATTCCCCCTCCTGCACCTAAAAGGTAGGAAACAAGAGGATGACTAAAACATTCGGCATGTGTGTCTGTATGTATGTATGTATGTGTCTGTGTGTGTCAGTATGAATGTGTGTGTGTATGTATGTCTCTGTATGTGTGTTTGTATGTGTCTGTGTGTGTGTATGTATGTCAGTCTGTATGTGTGTGTATGTATGTGTGTTTGCCTGTATGTCTGTATGTATGTGCACCTGTATGTATGTGTCGTGCGTGTTTGTGTATCTCTGTGTGTGTCTGCATGTGTATCTGTTTGTCTGCATGTGTGGGGGGTGACGTATGGGGAGGGGGGAAGACATATGGGGGGGCAGGGGTAGACGTATGAGGGCGGCTGGAGGTATTTTTTGCTGAAAAATTCAGCTCCGTATTTTGTTCTATTGATGTAGATATTGTAAATTCGCCTTTTGAACATTTGGTTATAATTCACAGAAATTCTGCATTTTATACTCAAGAACCGAATGCTGTAGACATCAGGCTAATTGTCTGACATTACAGTGTATCATGTGACCACGCCAGACTCCTGAAACGTTTGTTTCTTTTTGATCCTTGAAATAAACTGTATGTAGCACTACCAGTGCATATTTTGGCATCTACTTGCGCTGACTTGATTTATGTATGGTGTGTACACAGGGGCGAACTGACCGGTCGGGCACTTCGGACATGGTCCGAGGGCCCGGCCGGGAGGGGGGCCCGCCCGCCCCTTTAAATGCTGCAGCCGCCTGAGCGCTCTCTTAAGAGCCTCAGGCGGCTGCAGCTTCTCACCTCCCCTCCCCTGTAGCATGGCCGAGCTGCTGTGCGGTCCGCGGTGCCTGGCCGGAGTGATAGGAAGGTGCTCAGTGTGCACCTTCCTGTCAGTCCGGCCGGGTACAGGAAACAGAAACTCCTGTTCCGCGCGGAACAGGAGTTTCTGTTTCCTGTACCCGGCCGGACTGACAGGAAGGTGCACACTCAGTGTGCACCTTCCTATCACTCCGGCCGGGCACCACGGACCGCACAGCAGCTCGGCCATGCTACAGGGGAGGGGAGGTGAGAAGAAAGAGGGAGGGAGGAGGGGGGTGAGAAGAGGGAGGGAGGAGGGGGGTGAGAAGAGGGAGGGAGGAGGGGGGTGAGAAGAGGGAGGGAGGAGGGGGGTGAGAAGAGGGAGGGAGGAGCGGGGTGAGAAGAAAGAGGGAGGAGCGGGGTGAGAAGAAAGAGGGAGGAGCGGGGTGAGAAGAAAGAGGGAGGAGCGGGGTGAGAAGAAAGAGGGAGGAGGGGGTGAGAAGAAAGAGGGAGGAGGGGGGTGAGAAGAAAGAGGGAGGAGGGGGGTGAGAAGAAAGAGGGAGGAGGGGGGTGAGAAGAAAGAGGGAGGAGGGGGGTGAGAAGAAAGAGGGAGGGGGGTGAGAAGAAAGAGGGGGGGTGAGAAGAAAGAGGGAGGGGGGTGAGAAGAAAGAGGGAGGGGGTGAGAAGAAAGAGGGAGGGGGTGAGAAGAAAGAGGGAGGGGGGTGAGAAGAAAGAGGGAGGGGGGTGAGAAGAAAGAGGGGGGGTGAGAAGAAAGAGGGAGGGGGGGGTGAGAAGAAAGAGGGAGGGGGGTGAGAAGAAAGAGGGAGGGGGGTGAGAAGAAAGAGGGAGGAGGGGGTGAGAAGAAAGAGGGAGGGAGGAAGGGGTGAGAAGAAAGAGGGAGGGAGGAGGGGGTGAGAAGAAAGAGGGGGGGTGAGAAGAAAGAGGGAGGGGGGTGAGAAGAAAGAGGGGGGTGAGAAGAAAGAGGGAGGGGGGGTGAGAAGAAAGAGGGAGGGGGGTGAGAAGAAAGAGGGAGGGGGGTGAGAAGAAAGAGGGAGGGGGGGTGAGAAGAAAGAGGGAGGGGGGGTGAGAAGAAAGAGGGAGGGGGGGTGAGAAGAAAGAGGGAGGGGGGGTGAGAAGAAAGAGGGAGGGGGTGAGAAGAAAGAGGGAGGGGGTGAGAAGAAAGAGGGAGGGGGGTGAGAAGAAAGAGGGAGGAGGGGGTGAGAAGAAAGAGGGAGGGAGGAAGGGGTGAGAAGAAAGAGGGAGGGAGAAGGGGGTGAGAAGAAAGAGGGAGGGAGGAGGGGGTGAGAAGAAAGAGGGGGGGTGAGAAGAAAGAGGGAGGGGGGTGAGAAGAAAGAGGGGGGTGAGAAGAAAGAGGGAGGGGGGGGTGAGAAGAAAGAGGGAGGGGGGGGTGAGAAGAAAGAGGGAGGGGGGTGAGAAGAAAGAG
Source organism: Pelobates fuscus (assembly GCF_036172605.1). NCBI lineage: Eukaryota > Metazoa > Chordata > Amphibia > Anura > Pelobatidae > Pelobates > Pelobates fuscus. The sequence goes on along the minus strand of NC_086320.1, from coordinate 214,979,622 downwards.
GGAGGGGGGTGAGAAGAAAGAGGGAGGAGGGGGTGAGAAGAAAGAGGGAGGAAGGGGTGAGAAGAAAGAGGGAGGGAGGAGGGGGTGAGAAGAAAGAGGGAGGGAGGAGGGGGTGAGAAGAAAGAGGGGGGGTGAGAAGAAAGAGGGAGGGGGGTGAGAAGAAAGAGGGGGGTGAGAAGAAAGAGGGAGGGGGGTGAGAAGAAAGAGGGGGGTGAGAAGAAAGAGGGAGGGGGGGTGAGAAGAAAGAGGGAGGGGGGTGAGAAGAAAGAGGGAGGGGGGTGAGAAGAAAGAGGGGGGTAAGAAGAAAGAGGGAGGAGGGGGTAAGAAGAAAGAGGGAGGGGGATAAGAAGAAAGAGGGAGGGGAGGTAAGAAGAGAGAGGGAGGGGGTAAGAAGAGAGAGGGAGGGGGTAAGAAGAGAGAGGAGGGGGTAAGAAGAGAGGGAGGGGGAGTAAGGAGAGAGAGGGGGTAAGAAGAGAGGAGGGGGGAGTATGAAGAGGGGGGAGGGGAGTAAGAAGAGGGGGGAGGGGGGTAAAAAGACGGGGGGAGGGGGGTAAGAAGAGAGGGAGGGGGGAGTAAAAAGAGGAAGGGGGGAGTAAGAAGAGGGGGGAGGGGGTAAGAAGAGGGGGAGGGGAGTAAGAAGAGGGGGGAGTAAGAAGAGGGAGGAGTAAGAAGAGGTGGGAGTAAGAAGAAGGGGAGGGGGAGTAAGAAGAGGGGGAGAGTAAGAAGGGGGTAAGAAGAGAGTGAGGGGGAGTAAGAAGAGGGGGGGAGTGAGAAGGGGGTAAGAAGAGGGGGAGGGGGGAGTAAGAGGAGGGCAATTGCCCCCTCCCCTGTCCGCAGGCACCGTGCGGGCAGCCTGCAGGGGAGGGAGGAAGAGAGGACCCGGGAGCTCAGTCTTCAGCTCCTCTGGGTCCTTCTTGCGCGAGCACAGATCTTGCGAGAGTAAACTCTAGCCCTGGAGCTACGGGCTAGAGTTCACTCTCAACACTGTGACCACCACAGTGGTGGTCGCAGTGGTGAGAGTGAACTCTAGCCCCATAAACACACTGCCCCCACACACACCATACACATTCACACACTGCCCCCCATACACCCACACACACCATTCACATTTACACACATTGCCTCACACACACACACACATACACTGCCCACCCATACACACACAGCCCCCCATACTAACATTGCCACACACATACACAGCCCCCTCATACACACATTGCCCCACACACCCTACACATTCACACACTACACCCCCTCACACACACTGAACCTTTCACACACACCGCACCCCTTACACATTGCACCACTGCTCCTATACCCTACTACAGCGTCATATCCCAGCAGACCACAGGTAAGTTGTCAAACTGTTCTTAAACGGTTTGACTACTTACTCTGAAAGGGGGGCCCGGCCCTCCTGGCACCATAACGACTACACAGAGCAGTAGTGGTTATTGTGCATGGATTATTTCTTTAAATAATCTACAAGTGCCCCAGTAGCCAGCAAGCCAGCCAGCCCACAGGCCGGCCAGCCAGCCAGCCAGCCCATAGGCCGGCCAGCCAGCCCACAGGCTGGCCAGTAGCCAGCCAGCCCACAGGCCACCAGTTAGGCTTACAGCCAGCAAGCCCACAGCCTCCCAACCGCAGCCAGCAAGCCACAGCCTGCCAGCCAGCAAGCCACAGCCTGCCAGCCGCAGCCAACAAGCCAACAGCCTGCCAGCCGCAGCCAGCAAGCCCACAGCCTGCCAGCAGTAGCCAACAGCCTGCCAGCCGCAGCCAGCAAGCCCACAGCCTGCCGGCAGTAGCCAGCAAGCCCTCAGCCTGCCAGCAAGCCCACAGCCTGCCAGCCGCAGCCAGTAAGCCCAAAGCCTTCCAGCAAGCCCACAGACTGCCAGCCAGCAACAGTAATTAAGGTAAGAGGAGCCAACTTGGCCTAGGTATCAGCGAGCTATGTTGTGTTGCTATATTGTGAATAGGAACCAGAGTGTTGGAGAGACCCCCCTCCAGGCCCCATTAGACTCCATTGTAGTCTCTAATGGGACCTGGAGGAAATTCTTTCTAACACACTCTCTAAAGGACACTGAGATAGCCTCTGCTAGAAAGACCCCCTTCCATGGCCCATTAGCCCTCAATTGTAGTCTCTACTGGGGCCTCGAAGGGATTATTGCACTTTTGTTCCTTGTGTCTAAAGATTGTGTAGGTGTGGCTGGAGGCGGTGCATGGAGGTGGGACATGGGTGGCGCTTGCTGCGGAGTATGGGTGGGGCCTGTAAGGGGGCCCTTGATTTATTTTGCCCGGGGGCCCTGAGGGTTCTCAGTCCGCCCCTGTAGTGTACTTGTATTTGATCCTGCTTTCAGCAACAGTGTGCATGTTTAGCAGCACAGAGTCAGTAGGTATTTAATTATTATTCTTATTATTGCCATTGATATAGCACCAACAGATTCCATAGCACTTTACAATATTATGAGAGGGGGAATTTAAATATAAGTAGGACAATTACAAGAAAACTTACAGGAATGATAGGTTGAAGAGGACACTGCTCAAATGACCTTACAGTCTATAGGAGGTGGGGTATAAAACACATTAGGACAGGAAATAGAAATCAATATGGTGGGAGTGAAGCAGAGTTGGAGGATAGAGTAAAGTGCTGTCCTTTAAGAGAGAGCAAGAGACAGGTATGTGAGGTAGAGGTTACTCTGGGAGGCCTAAAGAGATGGGGTTTAAGGCACTTCTTAAATGATTAAAGACCAGGGGATAGTCTGATGGCGGTAGGCAGGCTATTCCATAGGCAGGGTGCCACCTGCGAGAAGTCCTTTAAGCGTGAGTTGGCCGTATGGGTGTGAGCAGCGGACAGGAGAAGGTCACGGGCAGGGCGAAGAGACCGAGAAGGGGCATACCTATGGATCTGTGAAGAGATATAAGAGGGGCTAGAATTGTTCAGTGCTTTATAGGTATGGGTTAGCACTTTGAATTGTCTCCTATAGGATAAAGGAAGCCAATGTAAGGACTGACAGAGGGGTGAGGTGTGAGAGGACCGACTAGAGAGGAAAATCAGTCTGGCGGCAGCATTCATTACAGACTGTAGCGGGGCAGTACGGCTTTTGGGAAGGCCAATCAGGAGAGGGTTACAATAATCCATGCAGGAAATTACTAGAGCATGTACAAGTTCCTTGGTAGCATCTTGCATAAGGAAAGGGCTACATTTTTAAGATAGAATCTACAGGATTTGGCAACATAGTGTATGTGAGGCTGAAAGGTGAGGACAGAATCAAGTATGACTCCAAGACAGCACACTTGCAATAATGGACTTTGGATATTTAGATTTTTAGATTTTTGGGTATTGCAGTAACCCTTTTTCTATCTTTTTGTGGCCACATTATCATATAGCGTAGAAGTGGACTAATGAAGTCAAGCAGCGGAAAATAAGTATTCAGTTCTTTTCCTTTGCCCCGTAACCAATTTACAGTCTGAGAAAAGGATTTTATCACTATTAGCTAAACTATAGCTGATCCTTATTAACCCCTTCAGGACCGGCCTGTTTTGACCATGTTGTACGTTAAGGACCAGGGCTCTTTTAACACTTTTGTGGTGTTTGTGTTTAGCTGTAATTTTACTCTCTCTCATTTACTGTTCCCATACAAGTTACATATTTGTTTTTTTCAGGACAAATAGGTCTTTCTTTACATACCATTATTTGTATCATGTCCTATAATTTACTTTAAAAATTATAATAAAATATGGTGAAAAATTAAAAAAAAAAAACATGTTTTTTGACTTTTGCTTGAAAAAACTTTTACTTACCTACGAAAGCTACTGGAAAAAAATTCAAAATGTTATCCTGAGTTTAAAAATACATTTACGTGCTTTTTTGCTTTTTTTTTTTTGCAAGTTATAGGGCTATAAGTACAAATAGGAAATTGCTTTTTTAAAATATATATTTTTAAAATGTATCAATAGTGACATTGTAACACTACTATCTGTCATAAATCTCTGAATCACACCCCACATGTACATATTTTTGCAAAATAAGACAACCCAAAGTATCGCAAATGGGGTATGTCCAGTCTTTTTTAGTAGCCACTTAGTCACAAACACTGGCCAAAGTTAGCGTTCATATTTGTTTGTGTGTGAAATAAGTAAAAAAACTAAATTGAACGCTAATTTTAGCCAGTGTTTGTGACTAAGTGGCTACTAAAAAAGACTGGACATACCCCATTTGCAATACCTTGGGTTGTCTTCTTTTGCAAATGGTATGCCATCATGGGGGTAATTCTCATTTCTGGGCTACCATACGCTCTCAAAGGCAACATAACCAACCTGGCTATTTTCAATGTCAAAACATTTGACCCTTATGTTTGACCCTGTAACTTTCAAAAACGCTATAAAACCTGTACATAGGTGGTACTGTTATACTCCGGATACTTTACTGAACACAAATATTAGTGTTTCAAAACAGTAAAATGTATTACAACAATGATATCATCAGTGAAAGTACCGTTTGTGTGTGAAAAACGCAAATGACAATCATCCCTTTAATATGTTTCACTGTTTTGAATCACTAATATTTGTGTTCAGCAAAGTCTCCCAAGTGAAACAGTACCCCCCATGTACAGGTTTTAGGGAGTTCTAGAAAGTTACAGGGTTAAATACAGTGTTAGCAAATTAAATTCTCTGGACTTTCAGGTCCCTCAAATTGCAATCAATAAAATTACTTAATTATGTAAAAATATTACATAAATACACATGTAGAATTTAAATATATATGCATATTTATATATTTGAAGTCTACATTATATTAATTAAATTATTTATGGAATTTTGTATATGGATATTTATATATATATATATATATATATATACGAGAAAGGAGACAGGAGCACTCACATGGATTTTCAAAAAAATTGTATTTCAATAAATCACCTCCACATCAATGTGGATGTGGAGGTGATTTATTGAAATACAATTTTTTTGAAAATCCAAGTGAGTGCTCCTGTCTCCTTTCTCGTCTATATTTTGCTGGGAAGCACCCGGGTAAAGTCGCATTGTAAACATTGGAGGTTGAGTGCCAGAGTCTGGACAGTTTTATTTATATATATATATATATATATATATATATATATATATATATTTCGTATTATTTTGATTTATTTATATATACATAGATGTATATATAATTTCATTCTAAGTGTATTTATATATATATATATATATATTATCAAAATACAGTTAGAATAAAATTTCATATAGATATATAATTTTCTTTTTTAATTTTTGTTATTATTTTTACGCTTTTTTATTTATTTTAATTTACTTATTATTTGTATTTTATAATATATATATATATATGTGTGTGTGTAATTTAATTTTAAGTTTATTTTTATATTAATATATGTATATATTAGTATAAAAATGCACTTAGTATGACATTATATATGATATATTATATAGTTCTAATATATGTCTATATATCATATACGATCATATAGTTCTAATATATGTCTCTCGCTCTCTCTATATATATATATATATATACACACACATATGTAATTATATTTTATATTAACATTAAAAAAAAATAATTTTACACTTGCAGGGAGACTGCCTGTCAGCACAGGCAGTCCCCCTGCAGGCAGATACATGGACAGCTATTGTGACCATTTGACCGCTCTGTTGAGCGGTCACCGGTGAACCGTCATCGGTCGCGAAGGGGTTAACCCATGTGATTCTTCCATATTCATACCTCCACCAATGTACTGTGTGTGACAAACGCTCCTTCCAGGTACGTTTGCCACGGACTCCTGGAGGAGCCTGCTGGCTAGCCTCCTGCCCAAGGACTATGGGCCATGCTGAAAGGCTTATAAAAGACTTCGGAAAAGACTGCGGATCACCTCTGAGCTTACTGACCCTTGTTAACCTCTCCTGACACTTCAATCGGTGTGGGTTCTAATTGTGCGGCTTGGCCATCGTGTTTGCGAGAATGCAGGCAGCGGTGTTTGGGCATCGACCACATGGAACTAAAATCGGACATGTTTACTCCTGAACACCGCTGAACTTTAACGAACACCTGCTTCTTCCCCATTCGTGTCAGGAGAGCACCATTCGGTAGGTTTGTTCATATGAACCATACAAACAAAAGCTATAAGCCAGAGTGTGAGTTCGATATTTCTTTTGCATGGAACTCCCGAAAGGGACCGGTCGCCAGGGCTGGACTAGGGGTACAAATCAGCCCTGGAAAAAATTCTATGCCGGTCCCATAAGTCATTGCGCCATATATTGTCACATGTAATATGTAAGGCTATGTCTTGCCACCCCAGATGATTGAGTATATGTATGTATGTATATAATATATATATAAACATATATACCGTATATACTCGAGTATAAGCCGACCCGAATATAAGTCGAGGCCCCTAATTTTACCCCAAAAAACTGGGAAAACTTATTGACTCGAGTATAAGACTAGGGTGGAAAATGCAGCAGCTACTGGTAAATTTCTAAATAAAATTAGATCCTAAAAAAATTATATTAATTTAATATTTATTTACAGCGTGTGTATATAATGAATGCAGTGTGTATATGAATGCTGTGTGTGTATGCAGTGTGTATATAATGAATGGAGTGCAGTGCGTGTATATGAGTGCAGTGTGTGTATGAGTGCAGTGTGTGTATAATGAATGCAGTGCAGTGTGTGTGCAGTGTGTATATAATGAATGCAGTGCAGTGTGTGTATATGAGTGCAGTGTGTGTATATGAGTGCAGTGTGTGAGTGCAGTGTGTATATAATGAATGCAGTGTGTATGTATGAGTGCAGTGTGTGTATGAATGCAGTGTGTATATAATGAATGGAGTGCCGTGTGTGTATATGAGTGCAGTGTGTGTGTATGAGTGCAGTGTGTATGCAGTGTGTATATAATGAATGCAGTGCAGTGTGTGTATATGAGTGCAGTGTGTATATAATGAATGCAGTGCGTGTATGAGTGCAGTGTGAATGCAGTGTGTGTATGTGTGTATGTATGAATGCAGTGTGTGTATGAATGCAGTGTGTGTATATAATGAATGCAGTGCAGTGTGTGTGTATGAGTGCAGTGTGAATGCAGTGTGTGTATGTGTGTATGTATGAATGCAGTGTGTATGCAGTGTGTGTATATAATGAATGCAGTGCAGTGTGTGTATGAGTGTGTGTATGAATGCAGTGTGTGTATATAATGAATGCAGTGCAGTGTGTGTATGAGTGTGTATGAATGCAGTGTGTGTGAGTGCAGTGTGTGTGTGTGTGAGTGCAGAGCATTGGTGGGGGTGGGCATTTTATTAATTATTATTATTTTATTATTATTGTGATATTTTTTTTTTTTAATGTTATTATTTTTTGTATTATTATTTTTTTTTATTATTATTATTTTTTTTATTATTATTTTTTTATTTGTTTTTTCATCCCCCCTCCCTGCTTGTTAGCTGGCCAGGGAGGGGGGCTCTCACTCCCTGGTGGTCCAGTGGATGGGCTGTAGGAGGGGGGCTGTCAGGAAGCTGTAACTTACCTTCACCGCAGCTCCTGTCAGCTCCCTTCTCTCTCCTCCGTCCGTGCAGCTCCCAGGTCAGCTCCCTCTGCAACTCTCGCGGCCGCGCGGAGCATTGCCACGGTAACCCGTGGCAACGCTCTGACCCCGCGGCTCTCGCGAGAGTTGCAGAGGGAGCTGACCTGGGAGCTGCACGGACGGAGGAGAGAGAAGGGAGCTGACAGGAGCTGCGGTGAAGGTAAGTTACAGCTTCCTGACAGCCCCCGGTCCATGTCTGTATTATGGCAATGAAAATTGCCATAATACAGACAACTGACTCGAGTATAAGACGAGTGAGTGTTTTTCAGCACAAAAAATGTGCTGAAAAACTCGTCTTATACTCGAGTATATACGGTATATATAGCAAATACATATTTATTTTTCTAATATAAAATATTGGTCCTTTCAGAGTAAAATATTTCATTATACAGTAAGCATACTCACATGGGGTCCAGTGGGCGACCGGCCAGGGGATTGTGCAGGCGGGCGGCATGCTGGGTGGTCATGCAGGGCGGGTGGCTGGTGGCACAAATAGGGAGCTGTGCGATCTCTGCTCGCCAGCGCACAGCTTAATGAGACCGGGACAGTCTGTCCGGCGCTAGGTGCCGCGGGGGAGCAGAGCAGAGCCTGCACAGGTCTCCCTCTTGCCACCAGCACACCAGCTGTCTGTCCGGCGCCAGGTGCCGCAGCCCACCAGGGCAGTCCGGCCCTGCTGGTCGCTACCCCTGAATTCATGGAACTGTTTTGGGCATAGAACCATGTGTGCGACCAGTCGGAACTTCCACACGGTGGCGTTTCCCCTACACTGCATGGATCGGAGCGCTATTTGGACAACTTGGGTGCTCAGATCCAGGCTATCCGGAGATGTATAGACTGTGGGGCTTCTTATGTGGGAAATATGTATTTTAATGTGTTTTTTATATATAATGTTTTATTCTGAGTCACACTTTATTTCTTGGGCATGTTGTGGGTGTGTTTATGGGTGTGTCTTGGGCGTGTTCACTGTACTCAGATTTTGTATATAAGCAGGTCATCTGGCCAGATTAAAACATTCCAGTTGCACTCCCAGAACTATGTGTCGTCTGTTTACTCAGAGGGAAAAAGGCTAATCACTGATCCAGCTCTTGGAGGAGGATTCGGTGGGGGAAAGTCCTGGTAAGCACTAGAGCTCCCAGGACTGTGTGTCGTCCAGTCCCTGGGAGGGAATAGAGCTAGTTCCCTGTTCCAGCTAGGAAGCGGTCCTTTGTCGGAGATTACTAAAATTGACCAACCATACTCTATAAAAGTTAGGCCTGCCGACTCTTTCAGCCAATTAATAATGTCCAAAGCTGACATGCTTCAGTTTGCTAATACAGAAGTATGAACTTAAGCACAGCAGGCAGTTAAGTGCCAAACTGTTCATAAATAGCCTGACCGCTTATCCTGGAACAACACCAGGCGACGTCTGGCACCATAATCACTACATACACTGTAGTGGTTGAGGAGCTTTGACTTTCCCTTTAACCTGGCAAACCAATATTGATACCGGAGAAACTGACGGAAGCCAAGCACAGAGAGATGGACACAGGTTTCTTCAGGAAGGAAGAGATTCACCGACCGGGACTCAGAGGGACTAATGTCACCAAAAAACAGCAAAGTCTGAGTCCTGATCATACAGTGTAGGTCCCTTATATAGGCATGTAGCTCCTCCCATAATCAGTTCAACCTACACATACTCTTATCTAATCAACTGAATAGAGACTAAATTCCTGTTTGACCACATGGCTTGCCCAGCACAATGGAGTAGGGGAAATACTCGTATATCCTGTATTCCTACAGTTGCTCAGTACTCTGTTGATTGTATCTTAGCTACGTGCAACCAACCGACCGATACATCAACATTTGCAAGTGCACATACCATGTGGCAATCTTGTCCTAGTAAATTTATTTTTACTGAGATTCCACCACATTCCCCCCTTTGATGCTTCTGATATTTCACAATTCCAGATGCATCACTTAACCATAGTTTGCTTACACCTCAGGTTGCTATGAACCAGACCAGACTTTGCGACTCCCTAACAATATGAATCCCTCAACATTCCTCTTCCTGTACTAGTTCTCCCTGATTTAGAGCCTCATACCTATATATAGCCATTATCTGTGCAGCAGCCTTTCTCTCTGCTATATTCTCTATAATGCTCTGCACAGACCTAACTACCAAAGGAATCAGACATGGTAGGAGAAGGCACAGCATCAAGATTAGCATGACTCCACCTACCAATGCCTTAAGTCCTCCAAACTGCTCATACCAGTTACCAAACCAACTACTTGGATTATACCCTTTCCATACCTGGGTAGGCACACGTGCTAGTTTAACCATATGGCTAGTAAGCAAAGCTATTGCTTGCCCTTCATCATCTATTTGAAGACAACAATTGCTTAGGTTAAACTTCCCACATACACCTCCCTCTACTGCCAATAGGTAATCCAAGGCTAATCTATTTTGGTAAACGGCTGTCCTCATCCTAGTATTATGTTTTGCTAGGAGATTGAGCGCTTGCGATGTTTCATTGGTAATTATCTCAACCACTGCCTGTAACCTTATAATACGGTTGAGCATATATATTGGGGTTCTATATCCAAAAGTACCATCCTCTGCCCACGTAGCTGGCCCATAATAATCTATAATACGCTGGGGAAGCCACTCATTATCTTCCCAGGTACCTATCTCTAGGGGTCCCCTTTTCTTTCTATGATTCACATCATATACCTTAACTCCCAAAGTCTCTCCTGTTTCAATAGGCAACAAGAAGAAGGATGGTTTGAGCATACCTAACACACATGCCCCTTCCCAGTCCTGTGGTAACTCCGAATAGGCTTTCTTACCACAGATCCAGTACAAATTTGCTGGGGCTTTCCAACTCGATGTAGCAGATAGGTCAAACCACACATCCTTTAAATTGGTATAACTTGCAAACGGGTTAGGTGGTTCTGAGACATTTGAAGCTGACCACCAAGTTGTATTCTTTGTATCATCATCATAAGCTTTTTGCCCTAGACAAGTCAATTCTCCTACAGATGTATTAAACATTATTCCTTTCCTTGCTATGCAAACATAACCTATAATGGAGGTCTTTAATCGCCACTCAGATTTACCTCTAACACTCATTTGATAATCAGCTTGAGAAGATGTTATCTGTTCAATTGTCTCAGAACCGGAATACATTACCTCCTTTGCTTCCCAGGGCCATTGGTCTCCCATATTAGTACCTCCACACACATAGCAGTTGGTTACATTAAGACTACGGGCAATACTCTCGGCTAGATCAATAAACAAATTCTTAGCATTATGGGGGATCTTATTCTCTACCCTCATCTCCTCGTAGAAAGAATGGAAAACCTGATGAGTCTGGCCTGCCACAGTATCGGTCTCTATCCCTATAAATAATATTGTCCCAGGATCCAAACCTGTCCCATATATCTGGAACCCAAATAAGTTACCGAACCTATCTATAAACTGTTCAGGATTATTAATAAGTATATGGACTGGGTTACACTCCATAGACTTACAATATGGTTTGGTAGGCAACTTAGTAACAATCATATTCTTATCTACTGTCTGTCCCCAAGTTGCCCACCCTACACAAGACCAATATGGACAATAATTATAATTCTTATTTGGGCATTTTGGATCTATATACTTGTTCTTACTACTAGGGCAAATATACTTATCATTAGACCCATACGTTCTTTCCCATTTAAGATCCCCACATACATTCCACGGTTTTCTACCACTTGATATCGCCTTACATGCATCAAATAGCAGAACACCCAAAGAATGTACGGTTTCTAGTATTGTCTTATTTATTAGGGTCCCCTGTGAGTCTCCGAAGGGTCAACCAAATTGTACGGGGTTGATACTCTGGACTAAAACACTTAGGTTCTCCTACTCCTAAATGGCATACACTATAATCTATACCTAAGTATCTACACTTAGATACATATCCTTTACACTCATATTGTGAATGCCAAATAAGGGTCTGGGAAATATGATTACCTGTTTTTGTAGTCTTAATGCAAACCTCACAGCCAGGTGTGTCGGTACCTCTACCTTCCTGAATAATTAAAAACACACATATATACATTATAAAACTCCTGACATCTTTGTCCTCATTCTTCGACCGTGCGATGGCACCTCAGCTTCCAGGATGTAAGGGCTGCAAGGAATGGAGTCCTTCAAGTCCTCTCTTCCCTTCACAGAGGTCCCTTCAAGACACTCTGGCTATGTATCGTGGGTAGGTGGTCAGGCTTTATTATGGCCGTCAAAACACCTACTTGTTGATCTCTTTGTTTACTCTTGAAGTCCCAATATCTCCTCGTCACTCCGACTGAGTTACACGCTTTAACCGGATCTTGCAGGGATTCTCTGGATCTGGTGTAGCTTGCCAAGAATCTACTGCTGCTGGTTTAACCCTGGAGTGATGAATCCACGGAGTCACTTCGGCCACCTTTATAGCTGTAGGGGTAGACAAAAGAACAAAATAAGGACCCCTCCACTTTGGCCCTAACGGTACACTGTTCCACTCCTTTATCCAAACTTGATCTCCTGGATGATAACAATCGACAGGTGGATAAATATTCACAGGTAATCTATCTTGTACCCATTTATGTACCTCCTCCATAGTTTTACCCAACTCTACAACCTGCTGCCGGGTAATTCCTTCTCCCAACTGACTCAAATCCCCCCTTAAGTTACCAAGTACAGGAGGTGGACGCCCATACATAATTTCAAAAGGTGAGAGACCCATCCTTCTGGTAGGTGTACTACGAATGCGTAACAGAGCTATTGGCAAAAGAACATTCCATTTAAGTTGAGTTTCTTGACACATCTTTGCCAATTGGTTCTTAATAGTTCTGTTCATCCTTTCCACTTTCCCAGAGCTCTGAGGCCTATATGCCGTATGAAGTTTCCACTTAATACCAAGCATATGAGTCAGTTGTTGTAGGCACTGGTGAACAAAGGCTGGACCATTATCCGATCCTATAGAGCATGGTAGTCCATATCGGGGTATTATTTCTCGCAATAGGAATCGGACAACTTCTCCTGCTTTCTCTGTACGAGTAGGACATGCTTCTACCCAACCTGAGTAGGTACACACAACTACTAGTAGGTAGCGATGTCCGCCGGATTTAGGCATTACCGTATAGTCTATTTGGAGATCGGACATTGGGAGTCCTCCCATATACTGGACTCCCGGTGGTTTCACTGGACCTTGCCTTGCGTTGTTCTTGGCACATATCACACATCTTCGTACAATGGCTTGAGTCAAGTTGGACAATCTTGGTATGTAGAAATGCTTCCTAAGAGATTCTTCCATGCTATCTCTTCCGAAATGTGTCCCTTTATGATAATTCTGGACAATTTCTACGGCTAGAGATGCTGGAATAACTATTCTTCCATCTTCTAACTGATACCAATTGTTCTCCAGGTACTTCCCAGCTTCAGTCTTTAACCACTCTTCTTCTTGAGCTGTATAAACTGGAGTCCATTGAGACAGAGGGGTCGGTATGAGAGCAGCTATACGTTCCACATACTCCTGTTTTCCTGATTCAGCGGCACGCTTGGCTGCATTATCTGCCATCCGATTTCCTTTTGTTACATCACCATCACCTTTCAGATGCGCTCGACAATGTATGATACCAACTTCTTTCGGTTCCCACACGGCTTCCAGTAGTTGTAATATCTCAGCTGCGTACTTGATTTCTTTACCCTCTGAGTTCAGTAGTCCTCTTTCTTTATACAAGGCTCCATGGGCATGAGTGGTTAAAAACGCATACTTGGAGTCCGTGTAGATGTTCACCCTCAAACCTTCAGCCAATTGTAACGCTCGTGTTAGTGCAATTAGTTCAGCCTTCTGTGCCGATGTTCCTTTTGACAATGGCCAAGCTTCTATCACCTTGTCTATGGTTGTCACTGCATATCCTGCATAGCAAATCCCTTCTTTCACATAACTACTGCCGTCCGTATAGTACTGGACATCAGGGTTCTGGATGGGAAAATCACGAAGGTCCGGCCTACTTGAAAACACTTCATCCATCACCTCCAGGCAATCATGTTGACTCTCAGTAGGTTGTGGCAAAAGGGTAGCTGGATTCAAGGTATTGACAGTCTCTAGATGCACTCTCGGGTTTTCACATAACATAGCTTGATACTTAGTCATACGGCTATTGCTAAACCAATGATTGCCTTTATAGTCTAGCAATGTCTGTACTGCGTGTGGGACTCGCACGTAGAGTTCCTGACCCAGAGTAAGCTTATCAGCTTCGGCTACCAGCAGGGTAGCGGCAGCTACGGCTCTTAGACAAGGTGGAAGACCACTGGCCACTGCATCCAATTGTTTGGACATATATGCAACAGGTCGTTGCCATGATCCCAAGTACTGTGTCAATACTCCCACAGCCATTCTTCTTTGCTCGTGTACATATAAGTAGAATGGGCGTGTATGATCAGGTAGACCTAATGCTGGGGCGCTCATCAATGCCTTTTCACATCTTCAAATGCCTTTTGCTGTTCGGGGGTCCACAGGAAGGGATCGTGTTCTGTACCTTTTATAGCCATATAAAGAGGTTTCGCCAATATCGCATAACTGGGAATCCATATCCTACAGAAGCCTGCTGCCCCCAAGAACTCTCACACTTGTCTTCTATTCTTGGGTATTGGTATTTGGCATACAGCTTCTTTTCTCTCTGGCCCCATTATCCTTTGACCTTCAGAGATATGGAATCCCAGATACTTGACAGTTGGCTGACACAACTGGGCTTTCTTCCTGGACACCTTGTATCCTGCCTTCCAAAGAATGTGCAGTAGATCATGTGTTGCTTGCTGACATATCTCTCATGTAACTGCCGCTATCAACAAATCATCTACGTATTGTAATAGTACACATGCTCCTGGGATGGACTTGAAATCCAGTAAGTCTTGACTTAAAGCTGATCCAAATAGGGTAGGTGAATTCTTAAACCCTTGAGGCAATCTCGTCCAAGTCATCTGGCGTTTCGAGCCCGTTACAGTATTTTCCCATTGGAATGCAAAGATACACTGGCTTTCCGCAGCAATTGGTAGGCAAAAGAAGGCATCTTTGAGATCCAAAACAGTGAAATAGGTAGCCCCGCCCGGAATTAAAGCAAGCAGGTTATATGGATTGGGCACAACTGGATGTATACTTACTACCGCATCATTGACTGCTCTCAAGTCCTGCACAGGGCGATACTCATCTGTACCGGGCTTTTGAACAGGCAACAATAGGGTGTTCCAGGGGGAAGTACAGAATTTTAGGATACCATACCTTATGAACTTATCCAAATAAGATTGTATGTTCTTCTTGGCCTTTTGTGGAATGTGATATTGTCTCAGGCTTACTGGATAAACCCCAAGCTTTAGTTCGATACGAATTGGTGGGATATTACGAGCAAGTCCTGGTGGGTTATTCTCTGCCCACACTCCTGGTATATTGAACAAGGATTCATCACTCCTAGGGTTTTGGCTAGTCAACACTGTATAAAGTCGCCACTCTTCTTCCTTTGGTATTATACCTGAGGGTCCATTGAACTTCAAAGATGTTGTTCCGTTAGGTAGAAATGTTATCTGTGCTTGTAATTTCGACAACAAATCACGTCCTAGCAGTTGGACTGGACATTCAGGCATATAAAGGAACTCAATCACACAAAAATAAATTCAGCGCGGAAGCAAAGTGATAATAGTCCAAAAGCAGCTGGAACACCAATACGGAGTCTCTCTTTTCCGATCAGAAAATTGGATAAAAACAAGGGGGTAGGTGCAGCGCTTCAGTAATCCTTGACAACGTATATGTGAAGAGAACCAGAGAAGAAATAATAGTGTAGTATTTAAAACTGTAGTGGTGATAGATAAAATAAAAGATGTGCACTCACACTTTCCTGGAGCTTCAATACAGCTCCAGTGTATGCGCCTGGGCGGAATAATCCCCGCCTATGGATCAAGTGCAGAGGCAATTCTTCAAGTTGTAGATGTGGTAGGGGGTATCCTCATAAAAAACAAACAAATAAAAATCGTATATGGTGAAGTATGTAGAGCTATGAAGCAAGGGTAGGTAAAAACTATAAAATGTGCACTCACGTGTAATGGAGCCGTAAAACCTGGCTCCTCTGATAGCGCTTGAAGTGGTATGATCCCCACTCAAGGATACAGGTGTAAAACCAAGTTCTTCCCTCCGTATATATGTGGGGATAAACAAACAGAACCACAATAGTGTACACCGTAAAAAAGGAGTGTAAGCAGAAATAAATAAATAGTTTAAGCCTACTCACATGCTAATGAGCAAGTTCCGGTTTGCTCAATCCAAAGCGCTTGGGTGGTATGATCCCCACCAGGGATATAGCTCCAAACAATCCAACAGCAGCAAAGTATGGTCCAATTAAAAAAGTACTTTAATTTAAAAAAAATATAATAAAAGAAATACAATATATAGTAAAATAGTGATAAAAAAGTTATAAACAATACACTTAACGCGTTTCTCCTTGGATAGGCTTTATCAAAAGTGTATATAAAGGAACTGGTGTTTCACTACGTGGCCTCCCAATGTACAGAGTCAACTTTTAAGAACCGGTTTAGCGGCACTCCTTCCAGTTGCTCCTATTACGGTGATAGTTCTTCCTGAAGGAGGAGCGACTAGGTCAGTCACCACCGAATGTTCAGCACCAGTGTCAATCATGAAAGAACTCCTTTTTCCCCCTATTGCTACATCGACCATAGGCTCCGCTCGGCCAAGGGGGATGGAACCCGGTCGGTATCAATACTCCTCCATGACTGTGTCAGCCAAAGCCACAAAGTCCCTATCCTCTCTCTCGCGGGGTCTCTGCGCTGCTTGGTAATATCTATCTCCACTAACACTTCCTCTATTATTCCCACTATTTCCTCCAGGACCTCCTCTAACTCTCGCTCTACCTCTATAATTACTGCTATATCCTGCCCTAGGTCTGTCTCTCTCATACTGTTCCCTTCGTGGACACTCACTTCTCCAATGCCCTTCTTCCCTACAGTACGCGCATTGGTTCCTACTCAAAGGTTCCCCATTCCACTTATTCTCACCTTTATCTGTTCCCCTATATACTTCCTTTTCCCTTCTATCTACGCCTGCGATAGCTACTGCTAGCATATCTGCTTTTCTACGCATCTTTCGCTCTTCCTCCTTCTTCGTCTCTGTCTCCCTATTCATATAGACCTTATTTGCTATTTCCATTAGTTGGGTTATGGACATCCCTACAAACCCTTCTAACGTCTGTAGCTTGCGCTTTATATCTCCGTAGGCTTGGCTGACAAAGGCAGAGTTAACCATTCGGGAATTCTCAGGAGCCTCTGGATTAAAGGGGTTATACAAACAGTATGCCTCCAATAATCGGTCATAAAAGGCACTGGTGGATTCATCACATTTCTGCAATACCTCAGCCGTCTTAATAATATTAATCGCCTTTTTTCCTCCGGCTTTCATGCCAACAATAATAGCGTCCCTGTATGCTTTTAAATGGGCCATATCTGTGCCATTGACATTCCACTCCGGATCAGTATTTGGATAATGTGCTGCGGCCCATGCTGCTGGGTTGGCCTGATTTTGTGTACGGGCCACTTCTTCCAGTGCTTTAATTGGCGCTTGGTTTATCCGTGTCCTTTCCTCATTATTAAACAATGTCATAAGCAGTTGCTGGCAATCAGCCCAAGTGGGATTATGTGTCTGGACTATGGAGGTAAACAAATCCGTCATGGCTTGAGGTTTATTGGTGTATGAGGAGTTATGGGTCTTCCAGGTAAATAGATCAGTAGTAGTGAAGGGAACATAGACGAATACAGGATCAGCGTGTTGTAACTGGCCGTCACCGTTAATGTGTGTCGGGCCTGGTGTCAGTCGGAGAGGCATTTGATAATGTCGGGGTTGGAGGGTACCGGTCAGTTGTCGGGTTAGTATGGGGCTTCGTTTAGAAATGTCAGTTAGGGGTTCCGGTCGAGGGGTAGTAAGACGAGGGGAAGGGGACGCTTTACTGAGGGGGAGATCAGTGAGTAAAATATTCCGGGCCGGGCTAGGAGGAGCCTGACCAGGAACTAGATATGACGTCAAATCTGGATAGTTGGGGTTAACGGAGGTAGGGTTTAAAACAAGAGTACTGGGCTCTGAGCTAGAGGAGGGGGTAGGTGGGGACAACGGGGCAAGGGGAGTAGCGTTACCAACAGCACCTCCTCTTCCTCTTCCTGTGGAGGAGGAGTAAGGGGGCGGCATGGGGATCTCGGATTCAGGAGGCGTGTCCAAAATGGGCGTAATTACGGCCTTAGTGGACAAGCGAGTTCTGGCCACCATGAGGCGACATTGTTCCTCGTGGCATACCCGGATCCATTTTGGCAAGTCATTTACGGCCTGCTTCCAACAATCAATATGCGGAAACTGGCCGTAAAGTTCAGGCCTACCTGATACAGCCACGTGTACACGCTGTACCAGATTAGGATCCAAACTGCCACGTGGTGGCCATGCAGCCACCAAAGTAGAACATTCCCTACTACATAAAGTAGTCAGGCGTGTTGGAGACATATTTACCCCAAAATCATACACAGTGTATCCCTTTTTAAAGTTTTTCAACATACATCCTAAGGGATCCATAACCGTTGAATCTGACGCACCCATACTAACAATGAAGCGTCGTCTCCAACAGAAACTAAACAAACACACTTCCAATGGTCACACCCGTTCCCTTGGCAACAGCACCACGTGGTACAGTTACTAAGCGAAACGCACACAACAAAACACTCAGGGAATTCCCGTACACACACAGCTGTTACACCAGTCACTAAATAACTATTACTGTGCCTTTTGGCGAAACTATACAGTCACCCACGCTATAATTCCCTATATCTGAATTACCCGTCTATAACATACCCCAGTAACATTGTCTTTACAAACAGTAGTTATAGTACGGTTAGCATTGGTTAGAGTACAATTTAAAGTCACAGTTCAATTAGTAGTGGTTATGGTGTTAAACATACAACATAGACGACAGTTATTAGTAGTTATTTACAATATCAGTAGTTATTATACATGGTTATGGTACCGTGCGCTATAATACAGTTACACACTATTCACACTCTCGCTAGACGGCAGAGCTCACGCTATCTAGCAAGATATACACGCTACTACAACAATCTTTAACACATTTACAATTCCCAACTAATCTATTGGCCAGTACCTCGATGGACTACCTAAAACTATTTACATCCGTTTTGGTTAGCCACGCTGCCCAAGCACCACATATAGCGAACTAGAGGGCGGAATTTACAACAGCACCCTCTTAGTCTATATACTCTATCAAAAATCTAGTGGGTTCCAAATTTACACGCCTTCCCACTTAGCCAAGATAGGTTGAGATCTAGCGGACCAAATTTACACAGACGCCGCTTAGTCTCCCGGTCCCTCCGACCTAGCAAACGTAATATACACCCTAGAACGCTAGTCTAGACAAGACACCGGTGTCCGGCTTGGGCTATTTACACAGAACCCAGCCTGACTCCAAACCAAAATTAAACGGGCTGACTACAGGGCGCCTTCGCTCCTTCCCTCCACTGGAGGGGGCAGATTCCATACACAAATAACCCCTTATGGGCCTACCGCACAATCGGTATCCAATACCCCTAGTGGGTCCACCGTCTAAAACAGTGGTCGTCTTACCTCCTCGTTCCTGAACCTGGGTTCACACTCATCGACGGGGACACTCCAGCACTTACTACGTAGAGGCCGATGATCTCCTGGACAACAGACCAGTGGCGCCGAGACAAAGGGAGGTCCACGCAGAAGTTTAGGGGTGCAGCCGTAGAGAGCATGGGCAAATATAGACTGTCTCACGCCTCTGCTTCTCAGCTACCGTTGAACGATGAGCTTCCCGGCCAATTGCACCAAATGATACCGGAGAAACTGACGGAAGCCAAGCACAGAGAGATGGACACAGGTTTCTTCAGGAAGGAAGAGATTCTTTATTCGATTCACCGACCGGGACTCAGAGGGACTAATGTCACCAAAAAACAGCAAAGTCTGAGTCCTGATCATACAGAGTCCCTTATATAGGCATGTAGCTCCTCCCATAATCAGTTCAACCTACACATACTCTTATCTGATCAACTGAATAGAGACTAAATTCCTGTTTGACCACATGGCTTGCCCAGCACAATGGAGGAGGGGAAATACTCGTATATCCTGTATTCCTACAGTTGCTCAGTACTCTGTTGATTGTATCTTAGCTACGTGCAACCAACCGACCGATACATCAACATTTGCAAGTGCACATACCATGTGGCAATCTTGTCCTAGCAAATTTATTTTTACTGAAATTCCACCACAATATGTGTACACAAACTCATATTTGGTTATTTTTAGCCACTATGCTTAGTTTCTATTTATGTGGAGTTATCTGTCTCCAGTTGTTGGTGAAATACCAATCTGTTATCAATTCTTTTATTTGATGCACAGGTTAAGTGGTATACATCTTTTTCTTTGGACATGTGTTAGTAACCTAGTGTTATTCACATATTATTCACCCTTAAAGGGATTCTCCAGTGCCAGGAAAACATACTTGTTTTCCTGGGACTCCAGGTTCCCGCAGTGCCCCTCTCCCTCCCACCCCCCATCCCAAGTTGCTGAAGGGGTTAAAACCCCTTCAGTGACTTACCTGTATCCAGCGCCGTTTTCCCTCGGCGCTGGGTCAGGCTCCGCCTACTCTCCTCCCCGCCGATGTCAGCCGGCAGGGGAGACCTAATGCGCATGCAATGGCTGCGCACGCGCATTAGACCTCCCCCATAGGAAAGCATTATACAATGCTTTCCTATGGGGATTTCGGCGACGCTGGAGGTCCTCACATAGACAGCCACTAGAGGAGGACTTAACCTTGCAAGGTAAATATTGCAGTTTATGAAAACTGCAATAATTACACTTGCAGGGTTAAGGGTAGTGGGAGTTGGCACCCAGACCACTCCAATGGCTATCGTTATTATATCACATAAAAAATGTATGCACATCAATTTTTTAGATGCTTATTACATCCAGCCTGCTGAAATGAGAGAAAGGTGTAGGAGAGTGGTATGTAAAATGTAAAAATTAAAGGAACACTAAACCCTTGGGAATACAAACTTGTATTGCTAACAATGTAATACCCTTGTCCCTATTGTGGTGGAATCTCGGTAAAAATAAATTTAGTAGGCCGAGATTACCACGTGGCATGTGTACGTGCATATGCTGACGTATCGATCAGTTGGTTGCACGAGGCAAGATACGATCAGTAGTGTACGGAGCATGTGCAAGAATACAGGATATAGTATTCCCCTCCTCCATTGTGCTGGACAAGCCATGCGGTCAAACAGGAAGTTAATTCTTATTTGTGTCGATTGGTTAAGAGAATGTGCGGGTGGAGCTTAATATGGGAGGAGTTATATGCCTATATAAGGAGCCTGCACTATTGTCCGGGGCTCAGAATTTGCTGTATTTTGGTGACGCTAGTCCCTCTGAGTCCCGATCGGTGATCCAATAAAGAATCTCTTCCTTCCTGAAGAAACCTGTGTCCATCTCTCTGTGCTTGGCTTCCGTCAGTTTCTCCGGTATCATTTGGTGCATTGGCCGGGAAGCTCATCGTTCAACGGTAGCTGAGAGGCAGAGGCGTGAGACGGTCTATCTTTGCCCACGTTCTCTACGGCTGCACCCCTGAACTTCTGCGTGGACCTCCCTTCGTCTCGGCGCCACTGGGCCGTTGTCCAGGAGATCATCGGCCTCTACGTGAGAAGTGCTGGGGTGTCCCCGTCGATGAGTGTGAACTCAGGTTCAGGAACGAGGAGGTAAGACAACTGCTGTTTTAGACGGCAGGACCCACTAGGGGTATACCGATTGTGCGGTAGGCCCAAAGGGGTTTTGAATCTGTGTATCTGCCCCCTCTGTCGGAGGGAAGGAGCGAAGGCGCACCGCTCGATCGAACGCTCTTTAGTCAGACCGTTTGATTCTGTTAGTCAGGCGGGGCTCTGGTGTAAATAGCCCTAGCCGGACACCGGTGTCTTGTCTAGACTAGCGTTCTAGGGTGTACATTTTGTTCGCTAGGTCGGAGAGACCGGGAGACTAAGCGGCGTCTGTGTAAATTCGGTTCGCTAGCTCTCATCCTATCTGGGCTAAGTGGGAAGGCGTGTAAATTTGGAACCCACTAGACTTTTGATAGTGCGACTAAGAGGCGTCTGTGTAAATTCGGTTCTCTTGCTCGCTATATATGTGGTGATTGGGCAGTGTGGCTAACCAAAACGGGTGTATATAGTTTTAGGTAGTCCATTCAAGGTACTGGCCAATAGTTTTGTTGGGAATTGTAAATGTGTTAACGATTGTTTTAGTAAAGTGTATATCTTGTTAGATAGCGCGAGCTCAGCCGTCTAGCGAGAGTGTTAATAGTGTGTTGCTGTATTATAGTGCACGGTACCATAACCCTGTATATTTACTGACACTGTATATAAGTACTAATCATTGTCGTCAATTGCATGTTTTAACACCATAACCACTAATAATTGTATTGTGACCTTAACTTGTGCTTTGACCTATGCTAACCGTACTGTAACCGCTATTTGTAAAAGACGATGTTACTGGGGTGTGTTATAGACGGGTAATTCGTATATAGAGAATTATAGCGTGGGTGACTGTATAGTTACGCCAAAGGGCATAATATTGATTATATAGTGACTGGTGTAACAGCTGTGTGTGTACGGGAATTCCCTGAGTGTTTATTGTTATTGTGTACGTTTCACTTGGTAACTGTACCACGTGGTGCTGTTGCCAGAGGAAACGGGTGTGACTGTTGAATAGTACGCGTGTATAGTATTCGTTGTCGACGACGTTCTATTGTTAAGTATGGGTGCGTCGCAGTCAACGATTCCGGATCCCTTAGGTTGTATGGTGAAAATTTTTAAAAAGGGATTCAAAACTTGTGATTTTGGGGTTAAGATGTCTCCTGTACGTTTGGTTACTTTGTGCACTAGGGAGTGGCCTACTTTGGTTGCGGCATGGCCGCCACGTGGCAGTTTGGATCCAACTCTGGTACAGTGCTTACACGTGGCTGTATCAGGTAGGCCTGAACTTTACGGCCAGTTTCCTTATATTGACTGTTGGAGACAGGCCGTAAATGACTCGCCAAAATGGCTCCAGACATGCCACGAGGAGCAGTGTCGCCTCATGGTAGCTAGGACTTGTTCGTCCACTAGGACTGGTGTTAGGCCCATTTTGGACACGCCCCCTGAGTCCGAGATCCCTTTGCCGCCCCCTTACTTTCCGTTAAGAGGAAGTGACGCAAACGCAGGAAGTCCTGCACCCCTCCCCTCATTACCCTCATCCACTTCCGCTTCCTCCTCCAGTACAGGATCCACCCCCCCTCGTACTAAATCTCCCCTTCCGGAATCAGAACCAACCCCCATTAGAAACGAATATCCTGATTTGGCGCCACTTCAGACTTCCGGTCAAGCTTCATCTAGCTCGACTCGAAGTGTTTTATTTACAACCTTTTCCCAAAGCCAACCTCCCACATCCCCATACCCTATCTCTCCCCGACCGGAACCCATGACTGACGCCCCTCTACGTAGCCCCATCCAAACCCGACAGTTGACTGGTGCCCAACAATTAAAGCACTATCAGATGCCTCTTCGTCTGAATCCCGGGTCAGCTTATATCGATGCCGCAGGTCAAATGGCACACGCTGACCCAGTCTTCGTATATGTCCCATTCACCACAACCGATCTTTTAAACTGGAAGACCCATAATTCCTCGTATACTGAGAAACCACAAGCTATGACTGATCTGTTCACCTCAATAGTACAGACGCATAATCCGACATGGGCTGATTGCCAGCAGTTACTAATGACTTTATTTAACAATGAGGAAAGGACAAGAATAAATCAAGCAGCCATTAAAGCATTAGAAGATAAAGCCCGTGCTTTGAACCAAGCTAATCCAGCAGCATGGGCCGCAACACATTATCCCAACACTGATCCCGATTGGAACGTAAATGGTGCTGATATGGTTCAACTCAGAGCCTATAGAGACGCTATAATTGCTGGCATGAAAGCCGGAGGAAAGAAAGCTATTAACATGTCGAAGACAGTTGAGGTGATCCAGAAAAGCGATGAAGCGCCCAGTGTCTTTTATGACCGATTATTGGAGGCATACCGCTTGTATACCCCCTTTAATCCGGAAGACGCAGATAATTCCCGAATGGTTAACTCCGCCTTTGTCAGCCAAGCATACGGAGATATTAAGCGCAAGCTACAAAAGTTAGAAGGGTTTGCAGGTATGTCCATCACCCAACTAATGGAGGTAGCAAATAAGGTTTATATGAACAGGGATACAGAAAGTAAGAAAGAGGAAGAGCGCAAGATGCGTAAAAAGGCTGATATGCTAGCGGTAGCGATCGCAGGCGTAGATAGACGGGGTCCAGATAGAGGCGATAGAAGATGGAGTAAGGAGCCTTTGAGTAGGAATCAATGTGCGTATTGCAAGGAAGAAGGGCATTGAAGGAACGAATGTCCACAAAGAGAGCAGTACGAGAGAGACCAACCCAGGGCAGGTTACGGAAACTTTAGAGGCAGAGCGAGAGGTAGAGGAGGCCCCGGAGGGAGTAATGGTAATAGAGGGAGTAATGGGAACAGAGGAAGTGTTAGGGAAGACAGGTATATTCCAGCAGCGCAAAGGTCCCGCGATAGAGAAGGTAGGGACTTTGTAGGATTGGCTGACACGGTCATGGAGGACTATTGATACCGACCGGGCTCCATCCCCCTTGGTCGAGCGGAGCCTATGGTCGATGTATCAATAGGGGGAAAAAGGAGTGCGTTCATGATCGACACTGGTGCTGAACATTCAGTGGTGACTAATCTAGTTGCTCCTCCATCTGGAAGGACTATTACTGTGATAGGAGCAACTGGAAGAAGTGCTGAAAAACCGGTTCTTAAAAGTCGACTCTGTACATTGGGAGGCCACGTAGTAAAACATCAATTCCTTTATATGCCTGAATGTCCAGTCCAATTGCTGGGACGTGATATGCTATCAAAATTACAAGCGCAGATTACGTTCCTACCAAATGGAACAACATCCTTAAAGTTTAATGGACCTTCAGGTATTATGACTTTATCCGTACCAAAGGAAGAAGAGTGGCGACTTTATACAGTGTTGACTAGCCAAAACCCTAGGAGTGATGAGACATTATTCAACATACCAGGAGTTTGGGCAGAGAACAACCCACCAGGACTGGCCCGCAATATTCCACCTATAAAAATTGAACTAAAACTTGGGGTTTATCCAGTGAGCCTAAGACAATACCACATCCCGCAGAAGGCTAAGAAGAACATTCAATCTTATCTGGATAAGTTCATACGGTATGGTATCCTAAAATTCTGTACTTCCCCCTGGAACACCCCATTGCTGCCTGTTCAAAAGCCCGGTACAGATCAGTATCGACCTGTGCAGGACTTGAGAGCAGTCAATGATGCGGTTGTTAGTATACATCCAGTTGTACCCAATCCATATAACCTGCTTGCTTTAATTCCGGGCGGGGCTACTTACTTCACAGTCTTAGATCTCAAAGATGCCTTCTTTTGCCTCCGAATTGCCGCAGAAAGTCAATGTATCTTCGCTTTCCAATGGGAGAACGCTGTAACGGGCTCAAAACGCCAAATGACTTGGACAAGACTGCCCCAAGGGTTTAAAAATTCACCTACCCTATTTGGTTCAGCTCTAAGTCAAGATCTACTGGATTTCGAGTCTATCCCAGGAGAGTGTGTATTGTTACAGTATGTAGATGACTTGTTGATAGCAGCAGTTACAAAAGAAAAATGTCAGCAAGCAACGCACGATCTACTACACATTCTCTGGAAGGCAGGATACAAGGTGTCCAGGAAGAAGGCTCAGTTGTGTTTGCCAACTGTCAAGTATCTGGGATTCCATATCTCTGAAGGTCAAAGGATTATGGGGCCAGAGAGAAAAGAAGCTGTCTGCCAAATACCAATACCCAAGAATAGAAGACAAGTGCGAGAATTCTTGGGGGCAGCAGGCTTCTGTAGGATATGGATTCCCAGTTACGCGATACTGGCAAAACCTCTGTACGCAGCCATCAAAGGTACAGAGCACGACCCCTTCTTATGGACTCAAGAACAGCAAACGGCATTTGAAGATGTGAAGAAGGCTTTGATGAGTGCCCCAGCATTAGGTCTACCTGATCACACACGACCATTCTACCTGTACGTACATGAGCAAAGAAGAATGGCTGTGGGAGTATTGACACAGTACTTGGGATCATGGCAAAGACCTGTTGCCTACATGTCTAAGCAACTGGATGCAGTGGCCAGCGGACTTCCACCTTGTCTAAGAGCTGTAGCTGCAGCCGCCCTGCTAGTAGCTGAAGCCGATAAACTCACTCTGGGTCAAGAACTTTATGTACGAGTCCCACATGCAGTACAGACGTTGTTGGATTACAAAGGAAATCATTGGTTTAGTAACAGCCGTATGACCAAGTATCAAGCAATGTTGTGTGAAAACCCAAGAGTGCATTTAGAGACTGTAAACACCTTAAATCCAGCTACCCTTTTGCCACAACCTACTGAAAGTCAACATGATTGTTTGGAAGTAATGGATGAAGTATTCTCAAGTAGACCAGATCTTCGTGATTTTCCCATCCAGAACCCCGATGTTCAATATTACACCGACGGCAGTAGTTATGTGAAAGAAGGGATCCGCTATGCAGGATATGCAGTAACAACAATAGACAAGGTGATAGAAGCTCGGCCACTGGCAAAAGGAACATCAGCACAAAAGGCAGAATTGATAGCACTAACACGAGCGTTACAATTGGCTGAAGGTTTAAGAGTAAATATCTATACGGACTCTAAGTATGCGTTTTTAACCACTCATGCCCACGGAGCTTTGTATAAAGAAAGAGGACTACTGAATTCAGAAGGCAAAGAAATCAAGTACGCAGCTGAAATCCTACAACTATTGGAAGCAGTGTGGGAGCCGAAAGAAGTCGGTATTATACATTGTCGAGCGCATCTGAGAGGAGATGGTGATGTAACCAAAGGAAATCGGATGGCAGATAGTGCAGCTAAGCGTGCTGCTGAATCAGGAAGACAGGAGTATGTGGGGCATATAGCTGCTCTAATACCAACCCCACTGTCTCAATGGACTCCAGTTTATACAACTCAAGAAGAGGAGTGGTTAAAGACTGAACCGGGAAAGTATTTGGAGAACAAGTGGTATCAGCTAGAAGATGGAAGAATAGTCATACCAGCATCACTAGCAGTAGAAATTGTCCAGAACTATCATAACGGGACACATTCTGGGAGAGACAGTACAGAAGAATCTCTCAGGAAACATTTCTACATACCAAGATTGTCCAACTTGACTCAGGCCATTGTACGCAGATGTGTAACGTGTGCTAAAAATAATGCAAGACAAGGACCAGTAAAGCCACCAGGAGTCCAGTTTATGGGGGGACTCCCCATGTCCGATCTACAAATAGACTTTACAGTGATGCCTAAATCGGGTGGACATCGTTACCTGTTGGTAATTGTGTGCACCTATTCAGGCTGGGTAGAAGCATGTCCTACTCGTACAGAGAAAGCAGGAGAAGTTGTGAGATTCCTGCTACGAGAAATAATACCCCGATATGGACTACCCTGTTCTATAGGATCGGACAATGGTCCAGCTTTTGTTCATCAGTGCCTACAACAACTGACTCATATGCTTGGTATAAAGTGGAGGCTTCATACCGCATATAGACCCCAGAGTTCTGGTAAGGTAGAGAGAATGAATAGAACTATTAAGAACCAGTTGGCTAAAATGTGTCAGGAAACCCAACTTAAGTGGAACGTTCTCTTACCCATAGCTCTATTGCGAATCCGCAGTACCCCTACCAGAAGGATGGGCCTCTCTCCTTTTGAAATCATGTATGGGCGACCACCTCCCGTACTTGGTAACTTAAGGGGGGATTTGAGTCAGTTGGGAGAAGGAATTACCCGGCAGCAGGTTGTAGAGTTTGGTAAGACTATGGAGGAGGTACAGAAATGGGTACAAGATAGATTACCTGTGAATATTTATCCCCCTGTTCATAGTTATCATCCAGGAGATCAAGTGTGGATTAAAGAGTGGAATAATGTACCGTTAGGGCCCAAGTGGAGAGGTCCTTATGTTGTTCTTTTGTCTACCCCTACAGCGATAAAAGTAGCCGAAGTGACTCCGTGGATACATCACTCCAGGGTTAAACCAGCAGCAGTCGATTCTTGGCAAGTTACAGCAGATCCAGAGAATCCCTGCAAGATCCGGTTGAAACGCACTACTCAGTCGGAGTAACGAGGAATTATTGTGGATTACAAATTTTATTGTTACAGGGATTTGGTGTGTGAGTGAGAAGGCCATAATAAAGCCTGTCCGCTTACCAACACATAGTTTATAAGCCAGGAAAGTCTCGAAGGGACACCTGTGAAGACGAGCAGAACTCCATTCCCTGCAGCCCTCACATCCTGGAAGCTGAGGCGCCTTCGCACGGACGAAGACTGAGGATGACGGCGAAAGATGTGCTTTTGATTGTGTTTATTTATATGTGTTTTTATATTCAGGAAGGTAGAGGTACCGACACTCCTAGCTGTGAGGTATGCATTAAGACTACGAGAACAGGTAATCATATTTCCCAAACCCTAATTTGGCATTCACAATACGAGTGTAAAGGAGATGTATCGAGATGTAGATACCTAAATATAGACTATAGTGTGTGCCATTTAGGAGTAGGAGAACCTAAGTGCTTCAGTCCAGAGTATCAACCTCGTACAATTTGGTTGACTCTCAGGAATGGAGATCCTCAGGGGACCCTAATTAATAAGACGGTGTTAGAATCCGTATATTCTTCGGGTGTTCTGCTATTTGATGCATGTAAGGCGATATCAAGTGGTAGAAAGCCGTGGAATGTATGTGGGGATCTTAGATGGGAGAGGACTTATGGATCTAACGATAAATATATTTGTCCCAGTAGTAAAAATAAATATGTGAGTCCTAGATGCCCAAATAAATACTATAACTTTTGTCCATATTGGTCTTGTGTGGGGTGGGCGACTTGGGGACAGACAGTAGATAAAGACATGATAGTGACTAAGTTGCCGACTAGCCCATATTGTAAGTCTATGGAATGTAATCCCATCCATATACTTATAAATAACCCCGACAAGTTCTTAGATAAGTATGGCAATTTATTTGGGTTTCAGATATACGGGACGGGTTTAGATCCTGGGACATTATTGTTTATAGGAATAGAGACTGATACGGTATCCTCCCAGACTCATCAAGTATACCATTCCTTTTATGAAGAGATGAGTATAGATAATAAGATCCCCCATAACGCTAAAAACCTGTTCATAGATTTAGCCGAGAGTATTGCCGGTAGTCTTAATGTTACCAACTGCTATGTGTGTGGAGGTACTAACATGGGAGACCAATGGCCTTGGGAAGCAAAGGAGGTAATGTCCGGTTCTGAGGCAGTTGACCAACTAATATCTACACAAGCCGATTATCATTTGAGTGTTAGAGGTAAATCTGAGTGGAGATTAAAGACCTCCATCATAGGTTATGTTTGCATAGCAAGGAAAGGAATAATGTATAATACTTCTGTAGGAGAATTAACTTGTCTAGGGCAAAAAGCTTATGATGATGATACTAAAAATACAACTTGGTGGTCGGCTTCAAATGTCTCAGAACCATCTAACCCGTTTGCTAGATACGCCAATTTAAAGGATGTGTGGTTTGATTTATCCATCATATCTACCTGGAGAGCCCCAGCAAATTTGTACTGGATCTGTGGTAAGAAAGCCTATTTGGAGCTGCCACAGGACTGGGAAGGGGCATGTGTGTTGGGTATGCTCAAACCATCCTTCTTCTTGTTACCGATTGAAACAGGTGAGACTTTAGGTGTTAAAGTGTATGATGTGAATCATAGGAAGAAAAGGGGACCCTTAGAGATAGGCACCTGGGAAGATAATGAATGGCCTCCCCAGCGTATCATAGATTATTATGGGCCAGCCACGTGGGCAGAAGATGGTACCTTTGGTTATAGAACCCCTATTTATATGCTCAACCGCATTATAAGATTACAGGCGGTGGTTGAGATTATCACTAACGAAACATCACAAGCGCTCAATCTCCTAGTGAAACATAATACCAGGATGAGGACAGCAGTATATCAGAATAGATTAGCCTTGGATTACCTTTTGGCAGTAGAGGGAGGTGTATGTGGGAAGTTTAACCTAAGCAATTGCTGTCTTCAAATAGATGACGAAGGGCAAGCAATAGCTGAGCTTACTAGCCATATGGTTAAACTAGCGCATGTGCCTACTCAGGTATGGAAAGGGTACAATCCAAGTAGTTGGTTTGGTAGCTGGTATGAGTGGTTTGGAGGGCTTAAGGCAGTGGTAGGTGGAGTCCTACTGATTTTACTGTTGTGTCTACTCCTACCGTGTCTTATACCCTTAGTAGTTAGGTCTGTGCAAAGCCTGATAGAAAATATAGCAGAGAGGAAGGCTGCTGCACAGATAATGGCGATATATAAGTATAAGGCTCTAGATCAAGGAGAACCAATGCAGGAAGATGAATGTTGAAGATTCACATCATAAGATAAGTCTGGTCTGGTTCAAGGTAACTTGCGGTGTAAGCAAAACTAAGGTTATGTGATGCCTCAAGTAATTGTAAAATATCAAGAGGCATCAAAGGGGGGAATGTGGTGGAATCTCGGTAAAAATAAATTTAGTAGGCCGAGATTACCACGTGGCATGTGTACGTGCATATGCTGACGTATCGATCAGTTGGTTGCACGAGGCAAGATACGATCAGTAGTGTACGGAGCATGTGCAAGAATACAGGATATAGTATTCCCCTCCTCTATTGTGCTGGACAAGCCATGCGGTCAAACAGGAAGTTAATTCTTATTTGTGTCGATTGGTTAAGAGAATGTGCGGGTGGAGCTTAATATGGGAGGAGTTATATGCCTATATAAGGAGCCTGCACTATTGTCCGGGGCTCAGAATTTGCTGTATTTTGGTGACGCTAGTCCCTCTGAGTCCCGATCGGTGATCCAATAAAGAATCTCTTCCTTCCTGAAGAAACCTGTGTCCATCTCTCTGTGCTTGGCTTCCGTCAGTTTCTCCGGTATCACTATGTATATCAGTCCCCCCATGTGCAGTACAAATTAGGAAAATTAAAGTATTAATTACCTTTTTCCAGCACCAAGGCATTCTTTAATTGCACCATTTTCCACTTGCTTGGTTATCATGAGGCATATATATTAGTGAATTGACAGACTTTTCATGTTTAAACCCTGAGCTATTTCCTACTGAGAATGTTAAAGAAATTACTTCAAAGGACTTTTACATTTTCATGTTGTTATTATTTCCTCTCTGTAAAATGACTGCCCATCACCTCTGATTATTCAAACAGTATATGGCATTTTAGTGCTAGAAATGATCAAAGACAAAAAAAATATCAAAAACTCTGACATCATATTTGTAAGGCATGTGATTATTGGTAAATGTAATGCTTTGGGAAATAAAACGTCTTTACATTATATTTATTTTGGTATATGTTATTATTATTGTCATTTCTTTTTACATATATTGTAAATTTTACAATATAAACAGTAAAAGTAGACAGCACAGGGTATGTCGCAAGTTATATTTTGAGCCTAGTTTTACAGCCATTTTAGCACCAATTTCTTTCAAAGTTTATGGTGTTTTTTTATTTTCAAATTTATTTACATGCACAGTGCATTATTTAAATTACTCCATAAATGCATATAATTTTCAAATGTAGAAACCACGGGGACTATCACATTATATATTTTGAGCTACATTGAGGTGTCATTTTATTCACCAATTCTTTTTCAAAGTTTGTTATACTTTTTTCATTTTTTCATTTTTTACATATTTTTAAATTATTACATATTTTTTCTGCTTATTTTTAAACCTGTTTGGTGCTTGTTTTTTAACCTGTTAATGCTGTTAAGGCATACCATGCTACCCTATAAAAAGTGGGCCCTAACGATCGTGTGCACAGCAAGCGCTGCTAACTTACCTTGGCTGGCGATCCGTCTTGATCCCAGTCAATGGGTATTGCCTGACCTGCTGCCAGTCGGGCCCTCCCGGGCCATGTAATCACAATTACGTCACAATAATATGGCTGCAATTGCAGTCTGCACAACTGCCTGGGTTGTTAGGCAGTCCCCCTAGTTAGACTAAGCAACATTGTCCAAAATAACATTTATGGAAAAGGGACACTTGGGATGAATGTGTCAACTTTTCTTTCAAAATTCTGTGACACGAGGATGTGCTTTACCCAAAGGTAAGTAACGAGGTCACTAGGTGGAAAAGAGAACTCCGGAAAGAGTTTGTCTGGTCTTGATAAAATTAAAACCCAATTGTCTAGAGACTTTTCTTTCTAGCCAAATGGGTAATTGGTGTGTAATTACTGTACTACTTGTTTTGGTAAATCTATTGTTATAATTTCATATTTGACATACTTTGCAAAGGGCTCCATAAACCACAGTAAAGCGGATTTAGGATTAGGAAGAAAAAGAATGCTGCCTGTAAATAAAGCCATTTTTTTTCAACTGTGGGTGCAGAGAGGCCTGCAGTGGAAGGATCAGGTGCAATTTTGTGCACCAAAAGGTACAAGCACTAATATATATTTCAAAGGCAAAAAGGGCAGATGAGTTCTGTTAGCAATGGACTCCTAGTGGAATCCAGCGTATAGTATGTTTACTGAAGTTTTAGCAAGTAAAGCTAAGGCACCTCATATAAATTTAGATGTAGAGGTTTTGAAAAATACCCTCTTTGTCTCATTGGAGATTGTTTTTAAAACTGACCCCATCATGGCATACCATTTGCAAACATAGTCAACACAGGGTATTCAAAATTAGGCAAGTCCACTATTTTTTAGTAGTCAGTCACAAACGCTGGTAAAAGTTAGGATTAATATTTGTTTTTTTGCACGTTTCACACAAAAACAGCACTGTCATTGATGCTATCATAGTCCGTATACATGTTACTGCTCTAAAACACTCATATTTCTATTCAGTGATGTATCACGAATAAAACAGTACCCCACATGTACACGTTTTGTGGGGTTTTGAAAAGTTACTGTGTCAAATATAGGTCTTGCCAATTTTAGTTTGCAAGATTGGTTTGCTGGGCTATGTTGCCTTAGAGACCATATGACAGGCCTGGATTATGGTGTATGTCCACTATTTGTAGGCACTTAGTCACAAACCCCAAGTTAGGTCTCATTTTTTGTTTTGTTTTTGCATTTTTCACAAAAACTACCCTTTCACTGATGATATCATCATTACAAGTTTAATGGTGTGTAACAATTTTAATGACGGTACCTGCTGTTATAGTGCTTGCTGCTTGTTGCATGTATGTTCTCACTGGTTTAGGGCCCATGCTAAGTCTATGTGCTCAAATAAACTGCATGCTAAACCTTATCTGACTTCGGTAAATGTTGGTTCTCTGGCTAGCTCTTTAACTCACCCTTCCAGACACTTGGTCTATTTCTTCATAACGGGGTTCACGCATGGTTTTCATACTAGTATTATTCCAGCAATTTTTGACACCTTTGCTGGAACCTTGTGTTGGCTTCTATTGAACACGTGCAGGTGCCATACAGTAATCCACTACTTGGATGAATTTCTTTTTTATTGAGAACAATTCCTCCCCCCCGGGCAACTTAAACAAAGCAATTAAGTTATTTTATTTCTTTGGCATACCAAACTTTCCCAGCAAAACTGAAGGCCCCGATACCATAGTTAGTTTCCTGGGTATTCACCTTGATTCCGTGGCCATGGAAGCCAGCCTCCCGTTAGATAAATAAGTCATATCATACATATCATCAACAAATACGTCCAAGTTGGTTCCTGAAATAGCAAGGAGTTACAATCACTGGGTTCCCTGAATTTTGCCATATGAATCATCCCGCAGGGTAGAGCCTTTATCTCCAGACTCCTTAGCCTACTGCCCATTTTTTCTAACAACGATCTCCCTCAATCCAAATGCCACCGCTGACCATCTCATGTGGAGGGAATTTCTGTTGCACTGGAATGGGAAGAGCATGTTTCTTCCTCAGTTGTCAGTGGACTCCCCTGTCATTTTTATGGATGCTGCATCTACCACTGGTTTTGCAGCCATATTTGGTGATTAGTGGCTCTGGGGTAGTTAGTCAGTGGACGTGAATGATATTGAGGGGTTCTACCGCAACTCTGCATTATTCAAAGTATATCCTATTGTAGTTGTGGCAGTGGCATTGGGCCATTTATGGGCTGGCTGCTCAGTACGATGCTTTTCCGACAATCTAGCCACTTGCCATATCATTAAAAAAAAGGCATTCATCCTCGCTGGCTATTATGAGTTTCATTAGGAGACTGACTTGGTTAGCAGCCTGTAATGATTTTTATTTGATTTATTGCCATGTTCCTGGAGTTTTTAAAACCGCAGCTGACCAGTTGTCTCATTTTAAATTCCAGGCATTCCGAGAAACGCTACCCACTGCTTCACGTACAGCCACGGCCACCCCTTCATTCCAGGAGCTAGTCATGGATTAAATGAATTACTGGTCCATAATCGAGTCCAGTCCAGCTTAGCCCTTTCAACCAATACCTGTCAAGCATATGGTAGGGTTTTCTCTTTGTATAAGAAACTCATGGCTGAATATACAATTCATATTATGTTTGACATTACATCATTGGTAGCATTAGCTACTTTTTGCCACCTTAAGGTGCAACTGTCCCTGTGACAGACCCCTTTTGGAGTAACAGATACCATCTCGGAGAATTGCCTTTTTACCTGGATTATCGTAGACTTCGGGTACTTCTGGATCTGTACGGTATACACAGCCACGTGGGGAGAACAATGGGTCGCGGCCATTTTGACCGCACGAACTAATGACCGAACACTCACGAACTTTCCACACAACGAATTTCCACCTTACCGGTAGCTTACGCCCATGCTGGTCGACAGGTCCAGAGTACCGAACTAGAGACACCAGATCCGCGAGAGAGTTTCCGTATATTATGTGGTTCCCGAGTGAATGGTGCGAACGTGTATCTAGCGAACGCCCAACCGATCTAGGGGATTTTCACGTATATTGTTCCCCTAGATCTCCGTTCTCTAATACACGTAGCACATTGTATTTTCGTTGCATATTGTGTGTGTTATTAAACTTATAATAATTGTGAAATATTCTGCCCGGTACAGTGGGAGGGGTTCCCACTGTAAATGTATTATCTCCTCCGGATACGGGGAGGAGTTGTTGTACGGCATAAAAGCCCGAGCTGCAGAATAAAGATTGCCTATTTTTTTGACCCTCAACACAGAGTCTCGTCTCGTGCTTGGAGGGGATATTTATTACGCTGATGTGTATTCTTGGGAACGTGTTTTGTTACAGCTGACTTTGTCTTGGGGGAAAGGACACCTTCTTGGCGGCGTAAACCCCTACTGCTCCGGGGTGCCGCTACAATTGGTGGCAGCGGTGGGATCGTTCTTTCACCCCAGAAGGACAGCTACCGAGAGCGATCAGGATGGAAGCCTACTACGGAAGGCTGAAACGATCTACGCTGAAAGACTTGTTGGAGAGCCGTGGTCGTTCGGCTAGCAACAAAAAGAAAAGAGACATTTTGGCAGAGTTGGTCGCATTGGATTTAGCCGAACAAAATGGCGAACTTGGTGTCGAACTAAACCCAGAAACGGAGATCGCATTGGTCCGAACCCCGGAAGACGAACGATTCGACCATGAGGTGAGGGTAAGACTGGCTCACTACGGACCAAATCCCTCACCTAGGTTCGTTACACAAGTGATCGCAGCGGTCGATGCCAACCGGCGCCAGACTCCAGCCAGCGCCAGTCCAATTGCTGGGACTTTCCAAACTCCAGAGGAAAGGAGAAAAGTACACTTTGCCGCTTTTAAAAGTTTTGTGGAAACTGAGGGAGAGATTGACCAGTACTTAGCTGATTTTGAGCGTCAATGTGCCCTACATAAAGTACCTCCCGAGGAATGGGTTAAAATTTTGTCTGGCAAATTATCCGGGCGAGCCAGTGATGCTTTCCGGGCGATTCCTGACCATGAAGTGGGAAATTATCGCTTGGTCAAAGAAGCCCTATTGTCCTGGTATGCTGTAACCCCCGAAGCATATCGGAGACGCTTCTGGGAATCTCGAAAGCAAACCGGTGACTCCTACACCGAGTGGGCCTGACGATTACAACGCACGGCTGCCCACTGGATGGATGGGTGCCAAGCTACCACCGCAGAGGAGGTATTACAATTGTTTTTGTTGGAGCATTTTTTTGAAAAGGTGGACAAAGAGATCCGAGAGTGGATTCGGGATAGGAGACCGCTTACCCTACCCGAAGCCGCCCGTTTGGCCGACGAGTATGCGGACGCCCGCAAACCCGATCCCTCGGTCCAAAAGACAGCTCCGTGAGTAGAAAGCCGCCCCGTCAGCACTACTCCAACCACCCCCGCTAACCAACCTACCTACAACAGTTCCTCCCGCTTCACCCAGTCAAGTACCCCGGACCGCCGGCGGTGCCATAGGTGCCAGCAGGTGGGCCATTTGAGAGACAAATGCCCACTAGATCCAGCTCGACAAACTTCCTGGAGGAAGCCCGCCGAGGGGAACACCCGGCCTTTTACCTCAGGGGCCCATTGTATTGAAGCCCGGCCCCTGGGGGAAGAGCAATGAGAAATCTTGCACGAAGCCAACCCCCTATATGCAGCGGCTGTAGACAACCGCCAACATCATCGACAAACAGTCCGAGTAAATGGACAAGTTGTCAGTGGGTTAAGAGACACTGGTGCCACACTAACATTGATCCAACACGACCTGGTCCCAGAAAAAGAACACACTGGACAAACTGTGGCCGTTAGAGTGGCCGGGGGTGCTGTACATCGTCTCCCCATGGCCCGAGTGCATTTGGATTGGGGGGTGGGGGCCGGTCAAGTAAATGTGGGCCTGATGAAGGGGTTACCAGCTGAAGTCCTCTTGGGAAATGATTTGGCCCCTCTGTTATCTGCTTTTGCCCCTCAAGGCCCTGCTGGAGCTTGTCCCGTCACCACCCGTGCTCAGACCCGTGCCATTGGAATCGGTCAGCCGGTCGCGGAGACCCAGGTAAGAACTAACCCACTGACTGTGACGTTAGGACAGACCTCCTTAGACTGGGATACCCCTGAGACCTTTGGGAGGGAAACCCAGGAAGACGTCACCCTACGAAAGTACAGGGATAAGGCTGATAAAAAGGAACTGGGGGTAGATGGGGAAAGCTACGAGTGGGTGGGGGCTAGACTGTACAGGATCCCTCAGGAACCCACAGTGAGTAAAAACCCCGTCCCTCAGAAGCAACTAGTGCTACCCAAAAAGTATAGGCAAGAAATCATGAGGATTGCCCATGATGTACCCCTAGCTGGCCACTTAGGAGTACGTCGCACGGCCCATCGGATTACCCAGAACTTCTTCTGGCCAGGGTTTAACCGGGACGTGCGACAGTACTGCAGAACCTGCGACACCTGCCAACGGGTGGGTAAGAGGGGGGATCACCCTAAGGCTAAATTAATGTCAATGCCGATCATTGGGGAACCTTTCTATAGGGTCACCGTCGACATTGTAGGGCCCCTAGCTCGACCTAGTCCGTCCGGTAAGAAATACATTCTTACTGTGGTGGACTATGGGACCAGGTTCCCGGAGGCAGTAGCTCTGTCGAATATTGAAGCTGAGACGGTAGCCGATGCGTTAGTTAAAATATTCACCAGAGTGGGGTTCCCTAAGGAGATCCTATCCGATCAGGGAACCCAGTTTACTGCCTTACTTACGCAACAGTTATGGAAAGTATGCCACATTAAACCCCTGCTCAGCTCCTCGTACCACCCCCAGACTAACGGTCTCTGTGAGCGCTTTAATGGGACCCTCAAACAAATGTTGAGGACCTTTACGGACGGTTGCAGAGACTGGGAGAGATTCGTACCCCACCTATTATTTGCTTATCGGGAGGTGCCCCAAGAATCTACGGGTTTTTCCCCCTTTGAGTTGTTGTATGGGAGAAGGGTGCGAGGCCCCCTTGATCTCATTCGGGACCACTGGGAGGGGGAAACCGAACAGGAGGGGACACCTATTGTGCCATACGTCCTGGAACTCCGGGACCGCATGGAGCAACTCTCTCTATTGGTAAGGGAGAACCTCCAGGCGGCCCAGGGGCGACAGAAGAGATGGTACGATAGGGGTGCCCGGCAACAACTTTTCCAAATAGGGCAGAAAGTGTTGGTGCTAAAACCTGTAAAGGACAACAAACTGCAGGCTGCGTGGCAGGGTCCTTACAAGGTTCAAGCCCAACTCTGCGACACCACCTACCTTGTTGCCAGCTGTGCGGATGAAAGGATCCGACGATCCTTTCATGTGAACATGCTAAAGGCATACCAGGAAAGATATTCACGCTGTTTGTGCCCCAGGTACGGATGACCCCGAAAGTTTACCCTTACCCGATCTGCTAGAGAGAGAAACCCACACCGACCCTATTAGTCTAGTGAAGTTGGGGGACCGATTGAACCCCACTGAACTAGAACAAGCTAGGCAGCTCCTATGGGAGAAACAGAAAACCTTCTCCCAGGAACCAGGATACACTACCCTGGCCGTGCATAAGGTAGAAACCCCAGGGCAGGCCCCCCTTCGACAGCCCCCTTACCGTATTCCTGAAGCAGTCCGGGAAG
Source organism: Pelobates fuscus (assembly GCF_036172605.1). Classification (NCBI taxonomy): domain Eukaryota; kingdom Metazoa; phylum Chordata; class Amphibia; order Anura; family Pelobatidae; genus Pelobates; species Pelobates fuscus. The sequence goes on along the minus strand of NC_086320.1, from coordinate 214,941,242 downwards.
GGATGCTGAAGGAAATACGAGGAATGACCCAGCTGGGGGTCATTGAGCCATCGGACAGTCCCTGGGCCTCTCCTGTAGTCCTGGTACCCAAAAAGGACGGAACCACCAGATTCTGTGTGGACTACAGGCGACTTAATGAAAAGACTACCACTGACGCTTACCCGATGCCCCGGGTAGACGAACTATTAGATCGCATAGCCAGGGGAAACTATCTCTCTACCATAGACCTCTGCAAAGGTTATTGGCAGATCCCCTGGCCGAGGATGCCGTCCCCAAGTCGGCCTTTGTCACCCCATTTGGCTTATACCAATTCAAGGTCATGCCATTCGGGATGAAAAATGCCCCGGCTACGTTCCAGCGTATGGTGGATAGGCTCCTCGATGGATTCCAGGAATTTGCGTGTGCATACCTGGATGACATTGCGATCTACAGTGAGTCTTGGGAAGAACATCTAGTGCACGTAGGGGTAGTCCTAGATAAGATTCGGGCCGCGGGCCTGACACTAAAACCAGAAAAGTGCCATTTAGGAATGGCCGAGGTACAATACTTGGGTCACTGAGTAGGGTGTGGGAACCAGAGGCCGGAGCCCGCCAAGGTCGAAGCAGTGGCTAACTGGCCCACACCCAATACCAAGACCCAGGTATTGGCCTTCCTAGGGACGGCAGGATATTATAGACGTTTTGTCCCTGATTATAGTACGATAGCCAAGCCACTGACTGACCTGACCAAGAAGAATTTACCTAGGCAGGTCCTGTGGTCTCCCGATTGCGAAGCCACATTTCAATCCCTCAAACATGCACTTGTTAATGCCCCTGTCTTGGCTGCCCCAGTACCTAACAAACGTTTCCTTGTCCATACAGACGCTTCCATGTATGGACTGGGGGCTGTGCTGAGCCAAGTCGGGGAAGATGGAAGAGAGCATCCGGTCGCATACCTCAGCAGAAAGTTGTTACCACGGGAAGTGAGTTATGCGGCCGTAGAGAAGGAGTGCCTGGCCCTGGTATGGGCATTGAAAAAACTAACCCCTTATCTCTATGGACAAGAATTTTCTCTGGTAACCGATCACAATCCATTGGTATGGCTTAACCGGGTCGCAGGAGACAATGGCCGGTTGCTAAGATGGAGCTTGGCCCTGCAAACGTACAATTTCACCATCAGTTACCGACCCGGTAAACTAAATGGCAACGCCGATGGGCTATCTCGGCAGCTTGACAATTCTCCGGACAAGTGAATTCCGGTCACCCCTAAGTTAATCCGAAAGGATCAAGCCAGGTCTGCCGGAGTGTACCACTAGGAGGGAGCCGTGTGACAGACCCCTTTTGGAGTAACAGATACCATCTCGGAGAATTGCCTTTTTACCTGGATTATCGTAGACTTCAGGTACTTCTGGATCTGTACGGTATACACAGCCACGTGGGGAGAACAATGTGTCGCGGCCATTTTGACCACACGAACTAATGACCGAACACTCACGAACTTTCCACACGACGAATTTCCACCTTACCGGTAACTTACGCCCATGCTGGTCGACAGGTCCAGAGTACCGAACTAGAGACACCAGATCCACGAGAGAGTTTCCGTATTGTAGCGGATTGGTACCGGGCTGTCCCACGACATGTATGAGAATAAGTGTATTTGGTCATATGGCTGGTTTAATGTGTATGTACATGTATAGAAAGCATGGTATCCGGGTATAATGACAGTTAAATGTATGTAAAGAATTGTATTCCTCTAGTTGTTCGGTAGAATCATTCAAATAAAACAAGGGAATGAAACTACCGAACAACCAGACCACCCAGGAATGAGTGTGCCTCCAATTACCGTTTGCAACAATGTTGCAAACAGGTAATTGGCAATCAGTGCAGTGTGGTCTTTGTCCTCTGGGTGGCCGCCATTCGGGAAACAAACACGTGGCGGCGGCCATCTTAAACTACCGAACAGCGGTGTTTTGCCGTCGAGTGTCTGGAACTAAAATCGGACACTTGACTAGGCAAACACCGCTGAGACCTCCATACTTCCAGAAATTCGTATGGAAACTGCCGAATGACCCGCCGTTCGGTAGAAAGAGCCCCATAAACAAGGGAATTCATTCAAACCCTCTCCAGGCTCTATAACACAGGCAATTCGCCTGTTTTCATTCCCTTGTTTGTGACCGACCGCAGGGCCAAAATGCATGGAACTGTTTTCGGATACTTTACCCATGCGGTCGGTCAAATCTTTGGAACCCCATATCTCACGAACCATTCATCCGAATGGGCTAATTTTTAAGTATGTTGGTCCCCCAGAATAGAGCTATCTGGGGATGTTGGATTTGTGGATGTACCCCAAGTATTTAGGGTACATCCAAAACTCGGGGAAAACTGTGTACACAATAAGGGGATTATGATGCTAGAGGAGGGGAGGAGATCTGTGGGAGGTTACTACTTAGAGATTGGATAATGTCTTAAGTGTTAGAACCTCCTCCCTTGCATGGGAGAGGGCTTTATAAGGAACTGTGGAATAAAGCTTGTCAGACTACTCCTGAAACTGTGTGTCGTCCAGTTATTGGGATTGCGATGGGGATACTGCTGTATTACTTTACCTGCTGGAAACCTTGCCTATGGACTTAACATCACCTTGTTCCTGAGCCTCACTGGAATCTCTAGTGGAGAATAGCTGTGCAAGATCGGCTCTCCGCTACATTGGTTGGCAGCGCTGGGATCCAAACTCACAGAGGAACTAGCGTAAATGGAGTACGGATGGAGATTGATTTTTCTGCGCTAAAACGCTCCACGCTAAAGGACCTCCTAGAGGCAAGGGGTATACAAGCCAGCAATAAGAAGAAAGCAGTACTTGTTACAGAACTCATGGCAGAGTACAGAATGGAGGGCGATTCAGTTCCGGCACAGAGGGAGCCGGGAGGAACACCACAAGGATCGGAATTCCAGAGGCAGGTTCAGTTCAGGCTATCCTTTTATGGGGAAAACCCCCCAACAGAAATTGTTACCAGGACAATGGCCGAGGTACAAGAATTCATCCTAAGGACACAGGCACCAGAACAAAGCTCTGCAATTAATGTGCCACAGGAAGGTAAGCCTAAAATACCATACCAGGCTTTTAAAACATATGTGGAGGCAGAGGAAGATATAGACGCTTTCCTGCAAGACTTTGAAAGACTGTGTGCACTGCATAAAATTAACGCAGAGGACTGGGTACCTATTTTGGCCGGAAGGTTAACCGGGAGGGCAGCAGAGGCATATCGGACTGTACCTAATGACGAAATAAGGAATTACAGTAAAGTGAAAGAAATTATACTCGCCAGGTATGCTATAACACCCGAGGCATACCGGCGGAGGTTCCGGGATCTAAAGAAAACAGAGAAGGACTCGCACGCAGAGTGGGCATGCCGATTACAGGGGGCAGCGCTCGGGTGGGTGCAAGCTAGCAAGGCACGTTCTATGGAGGATGTAATACAAATGTTGCTGATGGAGCAGTTCTATGAGGGAGTAACCAATGAGGTCCAGGAATGGGTAAGGGACAGAAACCCTACTTCCCTTACCGAGGCGGCTAGGAAAGCGGATGACTACCTGGATGCACGCAGGTCACAAAAACCTGCAGCTCCAAAAGCAACCTTTAAAACATTCGGGGGAAACAACTACACCCCAGCTCCACCGAGACCGCTACCACCACCTCCACCACCCGCTGCACAGCCCCGGTTCCGACAACCCACCGCTGGCCCCTGTCATCACTGCCAGAAGTGGGGACATTATAAAAGGGAATGCCCACAGCTACGGGACCGTTCCACCTGGATTCGTCCAGGCCCACCTCCACCCAGGGCGGCCGCAGCCCACCACTACCAGGACCTAGTCACCACCCCATATGGTTCCGCAGTCCCCATTACTACTGTGGAACAATGGGAGGTACTGCACGAGGCAGATCCGGTCCAGGCCAATGTGGATAATCTACGGCACCATCGACAGACGGTATATCTGAATGGTACAGCAGTCCGGGGATTACGAGATTCGGGAGCCACCATCACTTTGGTACAGAGCCACCTGATTTCAGATCAGGCAAAACTGAACAAAACTGTTGCCGTCCGGGTAGCTGGGGGAGCAGTGTACCGGCTACCTACAGCAAGGGTACATTTACATTGGGGAGCGGGGGCAGGGGAAGTGGAGGTGGGGTTGATGCCACATTTACCGGCGGAGGTTTTATTGGGGAACGATCTGGGGAGGCTCACTTCTGCTTTTGAGCCCCAGTCACCCACCACAGGAGAGGTCAACCCTGTAGTCACCCGACAACAGGCCCGCACCCAGGACCACAACACACTGCCGGAGGTCCAGGTAAGCAACCCTACCCCCCCTCTAGAATGTGTCCCCTGGGCTCCACCTAATGAATTTGTAGCTGAAGTCGCAACAGACCCCACGCTTCAGGTGTATAGGGACAAGGTTGGCACGGGTTCCCCCGGGGCAGAGGGAGAGAAGTTTATCTGGGATAAACAACTTTTATACAGGGAAACAACCAAACAGATTACGGGGTTAGACCCGATAGCGAGGAGACAATTAGTGGTACCACAGCGGTACCGGGCTGAATTACTCCGGATAGCGCATGATATTCCGCTATCCGGACATCTAGGGGTTAGTCGCACCAGGTACAGACTAACCCAGAGTTTCTTCTGGCCAGGGATTAGCCAGGAAGTACGCAGATATTGCACGACTTGCGATACCTGCCAGAGAGTGGGAAAAAGGGGGGATCGCAGGAAGGCTAAACTTCACCCCTTACCCATAATAGAGGAACCTTTTAGCCGAATAGCGGTGGATCTGATAGGCCCCCTCAATAAAGTTAGCCCGTCAGGAAAACGGTATATTTTAACGGTCGTAGATTATGCCACCAGGTATCCAGAAGCAGTGGCTCTGACCAACATCCACGCTGAGACGGTCGCGGATGCCCTCATGCGGATATTCTCCCGGATGGGATTACCCAGGGAGATTATTTCGGATCAGGGTACCCAGTTTACCGCAGAATTCACCCAACACCTCTGGAGGATCTGTGGCATTAAGCCTATTATCAGCGCCCCTTACCACCCCCAGACGAACGGGCTCTGCGAACGATTCAATGGTACCTTGAAGCAGATGCTCCGAACCTTCGCAGAGACCCACAAGGACTGGGAACGATTCCTGCCGCACCTCCTATTTGCATACCGGGAGGTGCCGCAGGAATCCACAGGGTTCTCCCCGTTTGAATTATTGTTTGGAAGGAGGGTCCGAGGCCCATTGGATCTTATTAGAGAGCATTGGGAGGGAGACCGGAGCACAGATGGCACTCCCATCCTACCATATGTGTTGGCCTTTCGGGACCGCCTAGAAGCGTTGACCAAGACGGTACGGGAAAACCTTCAGGAGGCCCAGACCCGCCAGCGTACATGGTATGATCGGGGAGCCAGGGACCGTAGCTTTCAGGTCGGGCAGAAGGTACTAATTTTAAAACCTGTCCGACATGATAAGTTACAGGCCGCCTGGCAGGGCCCATATAAGGTGGTGGAGCAAAGATGCGATACCACCTATATTATCGGCCCCTGCACAGGGACTGGGGGGCGACGCATGCTCCATGTGAACATGCTGAAGCCCTACCACGAGCGTACTGAGGAGGTAACCGCCATCTGTGCCCCTAACACGGAAGAGTTTGACAGCTTACCCCTCCCCGATTTGCTGGGGGATGGGCAGCTGTCCGGAGATTTAGGGGAGGTTACGCTGGGAGATCGGCTGAGCCCACAGGAGCGTATCGAGGTACAGCAACTATTGGAAGAGAAACGCGACACGTTCTCTAATGTACCTGGATACACGCCTCTGGCAACTCACCGGGTCGAGACCCCAGGGCAACTACCCATGCGCCAGACGCCATACCGCATTCCAGAAGCGGTACGGGCAAACATGCGTAAGGAGATCGACGAAATGCTCCAACTGGGGGTGATTGAACCCTCAGACAGTCCTTGGGCATCTCCTGTAGTCCTCGTACCAAAGCGAGACGGTACGACCCGCTTCTGCGTGGACTATAGGAGATTGAACGAGAAGACTGTATCTGACGCCTATCCGATGCCCCGGATAGACGAGTTACTGGACAGAATGGCCAGGGGCCAATACCTCACCACTATTGACTTGTGTAAAGGGTATTGGCAAATCCCCCTGGCCCCAGACGCCATCCCGAAGTCGGCCTTTGTCACCCCATTTGGCTTGTACCAGTTTAAGGTCATGCCATTTGGGATGAAAAACGCCCCAGCCACCTTCCAAAGGATGGTGGATCGACTCCTAGATGGATTCCAGGACTATACATGTGCCTACCTGGACGATATTGCTATTTTTAGCAATACGTGGCAGGAACACTTAGCTCACATCGGAGCTGTACTAGATAGGATAAGGGAAGCAGGTCTGACCTTGAAGCCGGCCAAGTGTAGTATCGGCATGGCTGAGGTACAATACCTGGGACATAGAGTAGGGTGCGGTAAACAAAAACCCGAACCCGCCAAAGTAGAGGCTGTAGCCCAGTGGCCCACCCCTAGGACTAAGACCCAGGTTTTAGCGTTTCTAGGGACAGCAGGGTATTACCGGAAGTTTGTTCCCAATTATAGCGCCCTGGCCAAACCCCTCACTGACCTGACCCGTAATAACCTTCCCCGCCAAGTAAACTGGACCCCGGAGTGTGAGCAGGCATTCCAACAATTGAAAAATGCACTGATAAATGCCCCTGTCTTGGCAGCTCCCAATCCAACTAAACGTTTTCTTGTTCACACAGACGCTTCTATGTTTGGATTGGGGGCAGTACTGAGTCAAGTCGGGGCCGATGGCGGGGAACATCCAGTGGCTTACATCAGTCGCAAACTGTTACCTCGAGAAGTAAGCTACGCCGCCATCGAAAAGGAATGCCTGGCTGTGGTGTGGGCCCTAAAGAAGCTACAACCCTATTTATATGGACAGCCCTTTTCCTTGCTCACGGATCACAACCCGTTAGTCTGGCTGAACCGGGTGGCTGGAGACAACGCCAGGCTGCTGCGCTGGAGTTTGGCGCTACAGCCTTTTGACTTTAATATCCAGTACCGGCCGGGTAAGCAGAATGGAAATGCTGACGGGTTGTCAAGACAAACTGACTTAGAGAAATGATCCGTGAGCCCCCGGACATCCCCAAGCCGATCCGTGTTGGATCAGACTGTGTATGCCGGCTTGTGGGCAAGGGGGAGCAGTGTAGCGGATTGGTACCGGGCTGTCCCACGACATGTATGAGAATAAGTGTATTTGGTCATATGGCTGGTTTAATGTGTATGTACATGTATAGAAAGCATGGTATCCGGGTATAATGACAGTTAAATGTATGTAAAGAATTGTATTCCTCTAGTTGTTCGGTAGAATCATTCAAATAAAACAAGGGAATGAAACTACCGAACAACCAGACCACCCAGGAATGAGTGTGCCTCCAATTACCGTTTGCAACAATGTTGCAAACAGGTAATTGGCAATCAGTGCAGTGTGGTCTTTGTCCTCTGGGTGGCCGCCATTCGGGAAACAAACACGTGGCGGCGGCCATCTTAAACTACCGAACAGCGGTGTTTTGCCGTCGAGTGTCTGGAACTAAAATCGGACACTTGACTAGGCAAACACCGCTGAGACCTCCATACTTCCAGAAATTCGTATGGAAACTGCCGAATGACCCGCCGTTCGGTAGAAAGAGCCCCATAAACAAGGGAATTCATTCAAACCCTCTCCAGGCTCTATAACACAGGCAATTCGCCTGTTTTCATTCCCTTGTTTGTGACCGACCGCAGGGCCAAAATGCATGGAACTGTTTTCGGATACTTTACCCATGCGGTCGGTCAAATCTTTGGAACCCCATATCTCACGAACCATTCATCCGAATGGGCTAATTTTTAAGTATGTTGGTCCCCCAGAATAGAGCTATCTGGGGATGTTGGATTTGTGGATGTACCCCAAGTATTTAGGGTACATCCAAAACTCGGGGAAAACTGTGTACACAATAAGGGGATTATGATGCTAGAGGAGGGGAGGAGATCTGTGGGAGGTTACTACTTAGAGATTGGATAATGTCTTAAGTGTTAGAACCTCCTCCCTTGCATGGGAGAGGGCTTTATAAGGAACTGTGGAATAAAGCTTGTCAGACTACTCCTGAAACTGTGTGTCGTCCAGTTATTGGGATTGCGATGGGGATACTGCTGTATTACTTTACCTGCTGGAAACCTTGCCTATGGACTTAACATCACCTTGTTCCTGAGCCTCACTGGAATCTCTAGTGGAGAATAGCTGTGCAAGATCGGCTCTCCGCTACACGTATATTATGTGGTTCCCCAGTAAATGGTGCAAACGTGTATCTAGCGAACAGCCCAAACGATCTAGGGGATTTTCACGTATATTGTTCCCCTAGATCTCCGTTCTCTAATACACGTAGCACATTGTATTTTCGTTGCATATTGTGTGTGTTATTAAACTTATAATAATTGTGAAATATTCTGCCCGGTACAGTGGGAGGGATTCCCACTGTAAATGTATTATCTCCTCCGGATACGGGGAGGAGTTGTTGTACGGCATAAAAGCCCGAGCTGCAGAATAAAGATTGCCTATTTTTTTGACCCTCAACACAGAGTCTCGTCTCGTGCTTGGAGGGGATATTTATTACGCTGATTTGTATTCTCGGGAACGTGTTTTGTTACAGCTGACTTCGTCTTGGGGGAAAGGACACCTTCTTGGCGGCGTAAACCCCTACTGCTCCGGGGTGCCGCTACAGTCCCATAATACTATCAAGCTATACTTAACAGGCATTCAACACCATATGTAATCACCAATACAGTCATTAACCCCTTAAGGACACATGCCGTGTGTGACACGTCATGATTCCCTTTTATTCCAGAAGTTTGGTCCTTAAGGGGTTAAAGCTACAATTTACCTGGCCTTTTTTGGGTTCCTTAGACCACATGAATTTACCATCTGTAATAAACGTTTAACTCGCAAGTTGGAATAAACTTGGAATTACTAATAACATTAATAACTAAAAATAATAACTTAAAATAATAAATTAAAAACTGAGTGTAAAGTCAGAGTCCACACTCCTTGCTTTCGGCAATTCAATAATATTTATTAAGAGAGGCTAATTAAACAAATAAACAATACATATACACATGGGCGTCCGCAGAAATTTTTCCGGGGGGGGCATAATTGTAATGACATCTATGCTTGGCCCCTTTTTGACAGTGTCATGAAGGGGAGGAGCATAGTCATTATCACATAAAGCCAGGGTGAATAAAGCCTTATGATGTGGTGTCCAGAATAAAGTGGAGGGTTCACTTCTATATTTGGCTCCTTCTGCTCCTTTACCTTTCTGCTTATTTTGCGCCCTTCTGCTCCTTTCTCATTCTGATTCCTTTCTGCTCCTTGCAGGCCCTTTCTGCTCCTTGCAGACCCTTTCTGCTCCTTCTCCTACTTTAGTTTTGTGCTCCTTGCTGTCCCTTTCTGCTCCTTCTTCAACTTTACCTTTGTGCTCCTTCTGATTCTTTCTGCTCCTTTACATGTGTACTCCTTCTGTCCCTTTCTACCCCTGCTCCTTGCATACCCTTCCTGCTCCTTGCTGCCCCTGCTCCTTGCAGACCCTTCCGGCTCCTTGCTGCCCCTGCTCCTTGCAGACCCTTCCGGCTCCTTGCTAACTCTTCATTTAGGCCCCCTCCCACCCCCATGCCTCACTTGCCTAATCTATAGGCTGCCCCCCCCATGCCTCACTTGCCTAATCTATACCCCCCCATGCCTCACTTGCCTAATCTATACCCCCCCATGCCTCACTGGCCTAATCTATAGGCTTCCCCCCATGCCTCACTGGCCTAATCTATAGGTTGCCCCCCCAATGCCTTACTCTCCTAATATATAGGCACCCCCCATGCCTTACTCCCCTAATATATAGGCTGCCCCCCATGCCTTACTCCCCTAATATATAGGCTGCCCCCCCATGCCTTACTCCCCTAATATATAGGCTGCCCCCCATGCCTTACTCCCCTAATATATAGGCTGCCCCCCATGCCTTACTCCCCTAATATATAGGCTGCCCCCCCATGCCTTACTCCCCTAATATATAGGCTGCCCCCCATGCCTTACTCCCCTAATATATAGGCTGCCCCCCATGCCTTACTCCCCTAATATATAGGCTGCCCCCCATGCCTTACTCCCCTAATATATAGGCTGCCCCCCGCCATGCCTTACTCCCCTAATATATAGGCTGCCCCCCCATGCCTTACTCCCCTAATATATAGGCTGCCCCCCATGCCTTACTCCCCTAATATATAGGCTGCCCCCCATGCCTTACTCCCCTAATATATAGGCTGCCCCCATGCCTTACTCCCCTAATATATAGGCTGCCCCCCATGCCTTACTCCCCTAATATATAGGCTGCCCCCCCATGCCTTACTCCCCTAATATATAGGCTGCCCCCATGCCTTACTCCCCTAATATATAGGCTCCCCCCCATGCCTTACTCCCCTAATATATAGGCTGCCCCCCATGCCTTACTCCCCTAATATATAGGCTGCCCCCCATGCCTTACTCCCCTAATATATAGGCTGCCCCCCATGCCTTACTCCCCTAATATATAGGCTGCCCCCCATGCCTTACTCCCCTAATATATAGGCTTCCCCCCATGCCTTACTCCCCTAATATATAGGCTGCCCCCCCATGCCTTACTCCCCTAATATATAGGCTTCCCCCCCATGCCTTACTCCCCTAATATATAGGCTACCCCCATGCCTTACTCCCCTAATATATAGGCTGCCCCCATGCCTTACTCCCCTAATATATAGGCTGCCCCCCCTCATGCCTTACTCCCCTAATATATAGGCTGCCCCCCCTCATGCCTTACTCCCCTAATATATAGGCTGCCCCCCCATGCCTTACTCCCCTAATATATATGGTTTCCCCGCCCCCCATGCCTTACTCCCCTAATCTATAGGCTGCCCCCCATGCCTCACTCCCCTAATATATAGGCTGCCCCCCCATGCCTCACTCCCCTAATATATAGGCTGCCCCCATGCCTCACTCCCCTAATATATATGGTGCCCCATCCCTCACTCCCCTAATCTATAGGCTGCCCCCCCCATCCCTCACTCCCCTAATCTATAGGCTGCCCCCCCATCCCTCACAACCCCTAATCTATAGGCTATTTTAAACCCCCCATCCCTCACTTACCTGATCTGTAGGCTGTCTCTGGCTGCATGTGTTGCTCCCCTGCGGTTTCAGTCAGTCAGAGAGAAGCAGGGATAGATGCAGCTTCCTGTCCCTGTCTCTCTCCATACACAGAGCCACCTACTGGCTGGCGCCGGTATTGCAGTTCATTTTAAATCTTACACGAAAATTAGCAAAACAAGCTGAAAAATCCAGGGGGGGGGCAAGTTCCCCCCCCTAACCCCCCCCCTGCGGACGCCCATGCATATACATTTGAAATAGGCTAGTATATGTTGCTACTAAAAACTAATCATTGACTGAATGGAAAGTAGGCTAATTAACATAACAAAACAGGCATAGACACATGATACAGTTACCACTCCATTGATCAGCAGCTGAGAGTAAAAGAGAGAGGGTGTGTATAGTGGGGAGAGGGGAGAGAGAGAGAAGGTGAGGAGGGTGAATTCAAAGAGAGGTAATTCAAAAGAGAGAGAAAATGTGCTATTCACAGGGCTTTAAACAGGTTAGCCCCTCCTTCTGCTGGACACACCTCCCTTAGTCAATCCCTTAGGATGTAACAGAACCAGAGTGCCTCCTGGGGGAGGGGGGATTGCATTGGAAGGGAATGGAGGAGGAGTTTATCAACAACCCAACTGATTTTGCCTGGTGAAAGGCCATGTGCTTCACAGAGGACTCCATAATTGCCTAAGGGTAGAATGGGGGCTTGAATCCCTGTATTAGAACACAATAACACTTCATTGGCATACAGTTTGGCTGTTAATCACATCCCCCCACTTATTACACCATCCATAGCAAAAATCACTCCCATGAATGCCTCAAATGATTACCACTGGCCTTTTTTGGGTTCCTTAGACCACGCAAATTTACAATCCACAGCAAAAATCCCTCCCATGAATGCCTCAAACAATTACCACTGGTCCTTTTCGGCGAGAGCGTCTGCCATTCTGGCTCAGTTCAATATCAAAACCGATTGGAGCAGAATGGACACTGAGCTGTTTTGCAGGCACTTCGCCAGACTGAGGACACCAGCTTGTGCAATCTGCGCATGCCACAGATTACTTGGTTAGACATCACGATCATTATGTACTGCCACTACCCGGTACCAAGACTAGTCAGCTGGGACAACCGGTTCATATCACATATTACCATATGCAAAACAGATGGTGCCCAGTGAAGGTTTTGGAGGCTTATCTCCTCGCCCTACCTACACCATCAGACACACCTTTGCTGTCACTTCACGGGGCAGTCCTAACTAAACCAAAGTTCATGTTGTACGTACGATTGTTACTAACAAGACTGGATTTAAATCCTAGTAGATATTCTTGACACTCGTTCAGGATAGGGGCCGCAGCTACAGCCTCCAGTCATGACATACCAGTCAATGTTATTAAATCACTAGGTCAATGGATGTCATCCACCTTCTCAGTATACATACCGCAACCCATAAAGGAGATGCAGAGGGCTTTTGGAAAAACGTCATCTTAAGGTATTTCTTTGTATTATGCTCATTGTATTAAAATTATCTTTGGCAAGATACTTCCTTCCTTTTTGCCCACTTTATTTACTGGCCTACCACATATGTCGGTATCTGCACACTTCAACTGACTTTGTCCTATAACATGTTGCGTCACTACATGACTTTGCATCAACATATTGATGGTTGCACAGAACACAAATGTGTGTGTGTGTGTATGTATGTATATGTGTGGATATTGTGACAAAAGTACTCCTTTCCCTTGGTACCTTGTCCTGGGATTGGGGTGTTACACACAGTCTTTTCAGGCTTTAGAGACACTTCACACGCTGGATGAGGTAAAAGGACTTGCTCTTTTATTGTGGCTCCAAAATAAATGCACAGTAAGGTATAAAGGTAACAAAAATATACAAAACAAAAGCCTTGCTCTTCTGAGCACTAACTAAACAACATAATCAACTAACTGGGTTGGATGGCTTGTCCATTTCCCAACATAAACAACCTTACTGTTTCAGGTTTTCAGCTCTCTGTTTCCACTCACAGAAACCAAACACAATCTCCCTCCTTCCTTGGCAGGGGAGTACTTAACCCCTTCAGGACGGAGTCAATAGTGCACGTTCTGATCAAAACAAAACGTAAACAAAAACTGGAATTTGCGCTATATGTCTGTTCACCCGTAGTTCCCCTCTTTCATATTATATGCACCCACACTTATTATATATCATTTTGTTCAGGAGAAACAGGGCTTTAATTTATCATTAACTATTCATATATGGAACATAATTCATTATGAATAAAATTTAAAAAAATTGTGAGAAAATAAGATTTTTTTTTAAATTTGTATTTCCGTCTGACATTTTAGCTGTGAATATCATAATACTGTTAGGTTTTACTGCACAAACATGCACATATTTGTAATCAGCGATGTCTCACGAGTACAACAGTATCCCCCATTAACAGGTTTTATGGTGTTTTGGAAAGTTACAGGGTCAAATATAGAACGTTCCATTTTCAAATAGAAATTTGCCAGATTGGTAATGTTACCTTTGAGACGGTGTGGTAGCCCAGCAATGAGAATAACCCCCATAATGACATACCATTTGAAAAAGTAGACAACCAAAGGTATTGAAAGTGGGGTATGTTTAGTCTTTTTTAGTAGCCACTTAGTCACAATCACTGGCCAAAGTTAGCGTTCATATTTGTTTTTGTGTTAAAAATGCAAAAAACAAATATTTGGCCAGTGTTTGTGAATAAGTGGCTACTAAGAAAGACTGGACATACCCCACTTGCAATACCTTGGGTTGTCTACTTTTGCAAATGGTATGCCATCATGGGGGTAATTCTCATTCCTGGGCTACCATACGCTCTCAAAGGCAACATAACCAATCTGGCAAATTTCAATGTCAAAAAAATGAAATGCAAGCCTTATATGTGACTCTCTAACTTTCCAAAACACCATGAAACCTGTACATGGGGGGTACTGTTATTCTCGGGAGACTTCACTAAACACAAATATTAGTGTTTTAAAACAGTAAAACATATTACAACAATAATATAGTCCATAAAAGTGCCGTTCGTTTGTAAAAAATGCAAAAAATGTCACTTTTACTTAAAATATCATCGTTGTAATACAATTTACCAATTTAAAAACACTAATATTTGAGTTCAGCGAAGTCTCCCGAGTAAAACAGTACCCCCCATGTACAGGTTTTATGTTGTCTTGGAGAGTTACAGGGTCAAATATAGTGCTTGCAAATTAAATTCTCAGCACTTTCTCCCTGTGTTGTCAGGTATGTCAATCAAATTTTAATTAAGCAAATCACCTAATTATGTTAAAAGATTACTTAAATATACACGTAGAATTTTAATATATATGCATTTATAGGTAGACAACCAAAGGTATTGAAAGTGGGGTATGTTTAGTCTTTTTTAGTAGCCACTTAGTCACAATCACTGGCCAAAGTTAGCGTTCATATTTGTTTTTGTGTTAAAAAAGCAAAAAACGAATATTTGGCCAGTGTTTGTGAATAAGTGGCTACTAAGAAAGACTGGACATACCCCACTTGCAATACCTTGGGTTGTCTACTTTTGCAAATGGTATGCCATCATGGGGGTAATTCTCATTCCTGGGCTACCATACGCTCTCAAAGGCAACATAACCAATCTGGCAAATTTCAATGTCAAAAAAATGAAATGCAAGCCTTATATGTGACTCTTTAACTTTCCAAAACACCATGAAACCTGTACATGGGGGGGTACTGTTATTCTCGGGAGACTTCACTAAACACAAATATTAGTGTTTTAAAACAGTAAAACATATTACAACAATAATATAGTCCATAAAAGTGCCGTTCGTTTGTAAAAAATGCAAAAAATGTCACTTTTACTTAAAATATCATCGTTGTAATACAATTTACCAATTTAAAAACACTAATATTTGAGTTCAGCGAAGTCTCCCGAGTAAAACAGTACCCCCCATGTACAGGTTTTATGTTGTCTTGGAGAGTTACAGGGTCAAATATAGTGCTTGCAAATTAAATTCTCAGCACTTTCTCCCTGTGTTGTCAGGTATGTCAATCAAATTTTATTTAATCAAATCACCTAATTATGTTAAAAGATTACTTAAATATACACGTAGAATTTTAATATATATGCATTTATAGGTATTTAAATTCTACGTGTATACTAATGTAATCTTTTATGTAATTATATGTATTTATCTATATATATATATTTGCGGTTATTTGCATTTTATATATAGATAGATATATATAGAATGTCATTCTAAGTGTATTTTGTTACATATATATATATATTAATAACAAAATACAGTTAGAATGAAATTACATATGTATATATAATTTATATTAAATTTTGTTTCAATATTTTATTTATTAATTGTATTATTTTATTTATTTATTATTGTAATTATACGTATTTATATATATAATATATGTGTATATATATTATATATATAATATATATGTATATTATATATATGTAACGTCATTCTAAGTGTATTAGAATACTAATATATATACTTATATTTGTATTAAAATACACTTTGTATGACGTTAAATATATATAATATACATATATATTATATATATAATATATATACATATATTATATATATAAAAATGCATTTAATTTATTTTATAACCTGTCTAATATTTTTATTTTACACCTCCTACCAGCAGGGGGACTGTCTAATATTTTAGACAGTCCCCCTGCTGGCAGATCCACAGCCAGCTATAGGGGGCCATGTGATCGCTCTTTGAGAGCGATCACATGGCCGCCGGGGGCCTGATTTGCCGTGGGAGGGCTGCCTGGGCTGTGAGGCAGTCCTCCCGAAGCGGAGCGCCGGCAAGGTGAGTATACCGGGTGCTCCAGGGGCTTCAGCCGTTACGGCGTGCTATGCCGTCACAACAGCTTTAAAGCCCACTTAATCCGTGACGGCATAGCACGTCGTAACGGCGGGAAGGGGTTAATACCACTGGTAATTGACAATCCTTTTCAGGTGAGTTAAATTAGGATTCAAACTCTGGAACTGGACTTCTCACCTGTAGGTTACAAGCAGCTTCCAAAATGTGGAGTGGAGCACTGGCCCACCCTACTCTCCAAGTACTCCACCCCAGGGCCCAAATATACACATATTTAAAGTGCAACATTCATTATAACATAACACATTTCCCTGGGGCTAATTACACAAAGTAGGATCCTTGCAAAATCTGGGGAGGTATATAGATTCCCTCCAGCACAATTCCTTGCTTTCGTTCACAATATATATATATATAATATATTCTCTATTATTCCCTATTCACATATTAAACTTTAACAGTGATTTATGCAGGTCTTTTGTGTTCAACTAATTCAAATACCACAGATGTGTATTCTGTTGCATCTCCCAAGTGCAGCAGTGCTCCATATTTATATATATATATCTTTGGCACATTTTTGGTGAACTTATAGAATCAAATTAGAGGCATCCCCTATTTATGATATTCACCTTTGCTTGTTCACCAGAGATGTTTTTTTTAACCCCTAAAGACCGCAGCCAAATGTACAAGTTGTGAACGAAACAAAATGTAAACAAAACCTGGCATTTGCGCTATATGTCTGTTCAACCGTAATTCATCTCTTTCATATTAAATGCACCCCCCCTTATTATTTATCATTTATTCAGGGGAAACAGGGCTTTCATTTAATATCAAATATTTAGCTATGAAACATAATTTAATATGAAAAAAATGGGAGAAAATAAGATTTTTTTTTTTTTTTTAGTTCTACATGACATTTTAACTGTCAATGTCATAATACTGTTTGCTTTTACTGCAATAAAATACACCTATTTGTATTCAGCAAAGTCTCACGTGTAAAACAGTACCCCCTATGTACAGGTTTTATGGTGTTTTGGGAAGTTACAGGGTCAAATATAGCGTGTTACATTTGAAATTGAAATTCGCCAGGTTGGTTACGTTGCCTTTGAGACTGTATAGTAGCCCAGGAAATACATTTACATCCATAATGGGGTATGTCCAGTCTTTTTTAGTAGCCATTTGGTCACAAACACTGGCCAAAGTTAGCGTTAGTATTTGTTTGTGTGTGAAAAATGCAAAAAACCCAAATTTTGGCCAGTGTTTGTGACTAAGTGGCTACTAAAAAAGACTGGACATACCCCATTTGCAATACCTTGGGTTGTCTACTATTGCAAATAGTATGCCATCATAGGGGTAATTTTAATTCTTGGGCTACCATAGGGTCATAAAGGCAACGTAAGCAATCTGGAGAATTTTAATGTGAAAAAAATGAAACACAAGCCTTATATTTGACGCTGTAATTTTTGAAAACACCATAAAACCTGTACATGAGGGGTACTGTTGTACTCGGGAGACTTAGCTGAACACAAATATTTGTGTTTCAAAACAGTAAAAAGTATTGCAACAATAATATTGTCCGTGTAAGTGCGTGAAAAATGCAAAAAAACTTCACTTTTACTGGCGATAGCATCGTTGTAATACATTTTACTGTTTTGAAACAAACTAATATTTGTGTTCAGCGAAGTCTCCCGAGTAAAACAGTACCCCCCATGTACAGGTTTTATGGTGTCTTGGAAAGTTATAGGGTTAAATATAGTGCTAGCAAATTAAATTCCCTATACTTTCGGCATGGGTTGTCAGGCAGGTCCCGCTAATTGTAATTAATTAGGATACCTAATTATGTAAAATTATGACATAAATATATGTGTAGAATTAATATATGTATATATATATATATATATATACATATGTGTATATATACGTATATATATATATATAATTTTTTAAACATATTTTTATTTATATATAGGTATATATATACTGATATATACGTATATATTTATGTATATAGATATATATTATTTCGTTCTACGTGTATTTTGATATAAATATTAACATCACAATACAGTTAGAACGAAATAAAACACATCTATATATTTTTTAATATTTTATTTTTAATTATTTTTTTATTTTAGTTTTTTACGTATTTACATATTTTTTTATATTATATATAAATATATATATAACAATAATTATATATATATTTAATCAGTATCAGTCTACGTGTAATTTGATATTAATATATATATATATAATTATATATATATTAATATTAAAATACACCTAGACAGTGTATGTGTGTGTGTGTATATGTGTATATATATATGATCTACCGTATATACTCGAGTATAAGCCGACCCGAATATAAGCCGAGGCCCCTAATTTTATCCCAAAAAACTGGGAAAACTTATTGACTCGAGTATAAGACTAGGGTGGGAAATGCAGCAGCTACTGGTAAATTTCTAAATAAAATTAGATCCTGAAAAAAATATATTAATTGAATATTTATTTACAGTGTGTGTATAATGAATGCAGTGTGTGCGTATGTGTGTGTGTATGAGTGCAGCGTGTGTGTATGAGTGCAGCGTGTGTGTATGAGTGCAGCGTGTGTGTGCATGAATGCAGTGTGTGTGTGCATGAATGCAGTGTGTGTGTGCATGAATGCAGTGTGTGTGTGTATGAATGCAGTGTGTGAATGCAGTGTGTGCAGGGCCGGTGCAAGGATATTTGCCGCCGTAGGCAAAAAAAAATTTGCCGCCCCCTCCCCCCCCCATATGTCCTGACTTCCTCTCCTCCTCCCTTAGTGGTCCTTACCTCCCCACCCCCGTGTTCCTTCACCCCCCCCCCCAGTGGTCCTGACTCAACCCTCCCCTAGTGGTCCTTACCCTCCCCTCCCCTAGTGGTCCTTACTTCCCCCTCCCCTCCCATAGTGGTCCTTATCCCACCCCCTCCCTCTCATAGTGGTCCTTATCCCCCTTCTCCCTCCCATAGTGTTCCTTATCCCCCCCCATCCCTCCCATAGTGGTCCATATACCCCCCCTCCCTCCCATAGTGGTCCTTATACCCCCCCTCCCTCCCATAGTGGTCCTTATACCCCCCCCCCCTCCCATAGTGGTCCTTATCCCACCCCCTCCCTCCCATAGTGGTCCTTATCCCCCCCCTCCCTCCAATAGTGGTCCTTATCCCCCCCCTCCCTCCCATAGTGGTCCTTATCCCCCCCCTCCCTCCCATAGTGGTCCTTATACCCCCCCTCCCTCCCATAGCGGTCCTTATACCCCCCTCCCTCCCATAGCGGTCCTTATACCCCCCTCCCTCCCATAGTGGTCCTTAACCCACCCCCTCCCTCCCATAGTGGTCCTTATACCTCCCCCCCCCCCATAGTGGTCCTTATACCCCTTTTTTTTTTGTTATTATTAATTTTTTTTATTATTATTATTTTTTTATTATTTCTTTTTATTTATATATTTTTTTTTTTCGTCCCCCCTCCCTGCTTGATATATGGCAGGGAGGGGGGCTCTCCTTCCCTGGTGGTCCAGTGGCAGTTCAGTGGGGGGGAGAGGGGGGCTGGCAGAGCTGTAACTTACCTGTTCTGCAGCTCCTGTCAGCTCTCTCCTCCTCTGCGCCGTCCGTTCTGCTCTTCTGTCAGCTTACACTGTAAGTCTCGCGAGAGCTGCAGAACAGGTAAGTTACAGCTCTGCCAGCCCCCCTCTCCCCCCAGTCTGTATTATGGCAATGCAAATTGCCATAATACAGACCTTGACTCGAGTATAAGCCGAGTTGGGGTTTTTCAGCCCAAAAAATGGGCTGAAAAACTCGGCTTATACTCGAGTATATACGGTAAGTATATATTTTTTTTTACACTTATTTAACTTATTTTAATTTTATTTCCAGCCAGCAGGGGGACTAACTGTCATTACAGTTAGTCCCCCTGCTGGCAATGCCTCAGCCAGCAGACCGGCCATGTGATTGTGAGGTCCTCGCAAGGACCTCACTCTCACATGGCCCGGGGGGGCTGAAGAGGACGGAGGTGCCGCGGGGGGGCTCCCTGGGAGTCCCCCCAACCGCGATCGCCGGCGTGGGATCGCCGGCGACCGGGTAAGTGAAAAAAAAAAAGGAGGGCGTACTATTACGTCCTGCGGCGTTTAGAGCCGCTTTAAAAAGGACGTAATAGTACGCCCTCCGGTCTTAAGGGGTTAAAATGAAACTAGGTTACCATGCTGACCAGCACCAGACTTATTTCTAACTATCAAGTTCAACACAATCAAAACATTACTAACTATTACAGCATCTACACCGTTTCTAAAGATCCCCATGCAAAGTAAGCTTTCTTGAATGGTACATTAGAACTTTACATGTCACAACCAAGGGCTGCCATCAGGGGGTGACAAGAAAACCCGGGCCCCATGTGTAGCAGCGGGGCTGCCACCGGTGCAGCTGCACCATGGCCCGCACGCTGATAGGGTCACCCGATGGGCCCTATATTTTCAGTGGTCCGGTCAGTCTGCAGCCATGTAATAGCTGCGCATGAGAAGGAGGAGAGTCAGCCAGGCCATGAAGAGGGAGAGCCAGCTGACTCCCATCAGCTCCAGACGTACATACATACACATATACCTACATACATACTGACATACATACACATACATAGATACATACATACATACTGACAGACATACATACGCGCACACAGCTAATTTTTCAGCCAAATAATTAGCTGTGTGTGCGTATGTATGTCAGTATGTATCTATGTATGTGTATGTAAGTCTGTATGTATGTCAGTATGTATCTATGTCAGTATGTATGTATATGTCTGTCTGTATGTATGTGTCAGTATGTCTGTCAGTATAGCAATGGAAAATTGGCACCGAAGGATCAGCGCTGGATATGGTCACAGAAAATAATATATTTAAAAGGCAGCACACCTACAAGCAGAAAAGGGTTCCCTCTTGATACCCCACAATATGCAATAGACATGAAGAAAAGAAAAGAAGGTTGCGCCTAATAAAATGGAATGTACCAAAGATAAGAATAACAGTAGTATGTACAATAAAACAAGTGTAGTCCAAGTACAATGGTATATAAAAAGTAATAAAAAGTCTTGAAGGGAACAGCCAGACTGGATAAAATCAGAAATTCTTGGAGGTAGAGTGCTTGTGATTCCAGAAGTACATGTAAAACATAAAAGAGAGAACTCCAATGGTACAGTATATTATAGGATATATTTTAAAATCTATATAGAGTCTGTTCTACTCACATTTACCAGAGCTATATCCAGCTCTGGTGTGTATAGCGTGAAGTGGAATGTAGGATGTATGTGGTAGGTAGATTCTTCAGATGTTTTGCAATGATAGAGGTTTCAAACCGAGCAGATAAAAAATGGCAAATAAAGTGCTCACTGTAGAAATAAAACTTTAAAATAATTCACAGTATAGGAGATGTACTCACATTTGTTTGAGCAGGCTTGCTTACTGCTCGATGAGTAGGGCGCTGGTGGTATAATCCCCACCTAGGATTCTTTAGTCCTCGTTTAAGATGATAAATCAGGATGCCAAACTGAGAAGGTATTTAAACAAAATCCTTTATTTGGTATGAATAAATAAAATGTATCTACAACGTGTTTCGCCTTGCAAGGCTTCTTCAAGTAGAAAAAAATAGATCAACCTGGCAAAATAATCAACCTGGCATCTCATGGTTTATATAGGGGATAATAGCAATTAAGTTTTTTGAATTTGGCGCCATAATGACGTCATATGGGCGGAGCATTATCAATATATTATAAAAAATGTAAAAGGACATATAAACATTACATTCAGAAGTAAAATATACAGTACTTTCATATATTGTATTTCATATGTAAAAACAAAGCTTTATTCCTTAGTTTAATCACTTTTTTATAGACCACGTGACGTGCGGCATTACTTGATATTCAAAAAAACATTACTCCTCATTTAGAAAACCCAGAGTGTATACAGCTAATGGATAAAATAGAGAAAAAGTTAGAAAAAGTGTTTGAAGACACTACTACTATAAAAAAGAAAAAAAATTGAAAGGGACCACAATGATTTTGAGGAAGATAAAGTCAGAAGTTATAATAAGAAAATTCATAACCCTCACGGCCCTCAAAACCATTCTGACAATACCCTCTCAAGGGCCCCTGGATACAATAAAAGATATAATACACCAGGGGTCCCAAAATTCTGGAATAAATAATTCCACCAAAGACTCTAAAAGAAAACCACTCTCCCCCTTAAAAAAAAAAAACCCATCCACTCTCCAAAAATTACCAATTACCCCAAACTCCAAAAAATGATAGGTGAACAAGAGTCACATACCACAAGCAGACACTCACCACCAAGGGTAAATAAATCAGAAAATGGAAGACCCTTTAAACCACACACACACACAGAAATTATTACCACTGCCAACAGATATAATGTATTAAGTCAAGGTAAAGACATTTCCAATGAGAATGATGAGAGATTTTTTAGGGCCACGCTATATGTATACCAACACACATCTAAACAGGAGAGACACTGGCCCACAAAAGAGATTCCATCAAGGGGATCAAGAGGAGGAAGAAGAGTACAGCATAGAAAAAAGAAAAAAGTGGTAGAATCTTAAGGAATTTTTAATTTATCCTAAATAACCTTACGATCTAACCAAATTAAAGTTCTAAACAAAGGGCTAAAATATGCACCTTCCACTTTATCGAATCATTTTCGTAATTTTTTAGATGTACATAAATTTATGATAAATCTGTCCCTGAATTTTTTTTTTAACATCACCCCTTTCCCAACATCTGATGTTTTAATGAATGACAATTTCATACAGATCATAAACACAATTCCACATTCTTCCCTACAAATCAAATCAGTGCCCACATGCAAACATTTAGTACAGCTGTCATTAATGATTTGGAACAGATGCCATCCAAAATACCTATAGTCATTATGGATACCTCCTACTAGGAAGAAGAATGCTATAGAATTTTATCAGATAGTACCACATATAAAGTTTTAAAACCCCACTACAGAGATTAAAGTACATCTACAGCTACTTTTAGACAGAGGGAGGACCTTCGGTATTCTAACTAAGAAGGAATATGACTATGTATCTATTAGATACCACAAAAAAACAGTTACTCAAACATCTGACAAAACCCCCTGGCAGACCCATCATCCTAGGGATTGACTCACTCACTGCCAATCTATCCCAATATATAGATATTTTATTGCAACCATTTGTTAAAATGTCTCCCTCTTATATTAAAGACAGTAGTGAGCTCCTTAAACTAATAGAAGGTAAAACGTGGAGTAACAATTTATGGCTAGTGATGTGTGACGTCACATCATTCTACACAGTGATAAAACATAACTTAGGTTTAAAAGCCATTAGGAATATTCTATATGAAAAAGCTGAAATGACCATGGAACAAGTAGAGTTTCTTATAGAATGTATTTATTTTATTTTATCTAATATTTTTTGGGGCATATTAATGATATTTATCTCCAAATTACAGGCACAGCGATGGGTACTAGATTCGCACCCAGCTATGCCAACATCTTCATGACCTTTTGGGAAAATATCTTCATCTGGAGGGGACATTCCTGGGTGACAAATCTAGTCCTCTATAAACGCTATATAGATGATTGTTTTTTTTTTATCTGTGAAGGGCAGGAATCGAATCTGAAGGATTTTCTGTTGCACATGAACAATAATGATTTTAATTTATCCTTTACTTATAAATATAGCCAGAGATAGATTTTTTTTTTTAGATCTAGTTTTTTATGTGGAACAAGGTATTTTAAAATCTAGAACCTTTTTTAAGAGTGTAGATGTTAATAATTTTATTCTGAATTCAAGTTGTCATTATTCCCATTGGTTGAACAATGTTTCTCTAGGCCAATTCCAAAGGATTAAAAAGAACTGTACAGAAGAAAAAAATATGCATAAATCAAATAGAAAAAAATAGAAAACAGTTTGAGAAAAAGGAATATGACCCCAATCTACTTGATAGATCAATACAGAGGGTGAACCAGATAGATAGGAATCAACTATTATTATCTAGAAACAAGTGTGCATCAATACATAGTAATGATAAGCACAACTGTCCTGTTATCTTCAATTACAGTTCTCAATCATCTCACTTAAAAAAAATACATTTAAAAAAAATGCAATTTTTTACTCCAAGACCCTGTATTCGGTGCTATTCTACCTCCAAAGCTTAAGATCCTTTTCAGGGGAGCCCCCACCATTAAACAGAAAATAGTTCACAGTTTTAAGGCCCCTGATGTGGCTAAACATTTTCTAAATTACCAAAAAAGCTTTTTTTAAATGCGGGCAGTGCAATATTTGCAAAACCACAGGGTCCCCTTTTGGAAGAATAACCAGCTTTCAGTCACAAAAGACTAATAAATCATAAATTATTGAAGACTGTATCACATGCCATTTGAAACAGGTTATTTATTTATTGGAGTGTTAATGTGGGCTGCAATATGTGGGCCAAACCAAAAAGTTATTAAAGACAAACCTCAGAGAGCATGTCTACAATATTAAAAGAAAATGTGAAAACCACACTGTGTCTAAACACTTTTCAGAAGTTCACAACAATGACCCTAAAACATTAAACCTTTGTGGTATACAAACGTATTTCATATTTCCCTCTTGAAACCGTTGGTGTGTAATCGCTACACTACCTCGGTGCCATGTCCATGTTGATAACCATGACGAATATGAAATACGCAGCATCATTGATTCACGACTGTTCAGAGGACAGATCCAATACTTGGTGGACTGGAGAGGGTACGGTCCAGAGGAATGCTCCTGGGTTCCAGCCTCTGATGTCCATGCCCCATCGCTCCTTTGTTCCTTTCATGCCCGCTTTCCCATGAAACCTGGATCCACCCCTGGGGGAGGTTGTTGAGGGGGAGGTACTGTCAGAGTTTCTCTGCTGTTTTAAACAGCAACCCTTCCTCTCTCTGTGTTTGAGCTATTCAGCTGCTTTTTAACGATCAGCTCCTTCATTACTGTTTCCACGGTTAGTCACCTGGTTGTTAGTAGCCAGCCCTGTTGCTAATCTGTGCAGCCTATTTAAGCAGCAAGATCCAGTACCTCCTTGCCCTTGCGTGGTTTCCTATTTCCCAGATGACTTCCTGTTTCCTGTGTATTCCTGGTTCCTGACTTCTGGCCTTGTTCCTGACTCCGCTGCTCTCCAGTCTCCTGATTCTGGCTCATCTGACTACCTGCTTTGGTGCCTGACCCCTGCTTGCCTCCTGGACTTTGCTTTTGGTTTATTTCATTTGTTGCTATTTATTTAATAAAGGTGTTTAGCATCTATGTTCTGTCTCTGGTTCCTGGTCCCTTACAGGATGCAAGTTACAGAGAGGAATATATGAATTCAAACAAGTTGCAAGTATGTGGAATGAGAAATTTAAATGCTGAACTTAATTTAGAGTAAGGCAGACCCATGTCTATTTACCAGACAAAGAATTTGAACATTAGCTTACCTACTTGTTTATATAGATGGCACAACAGGGCAGATGCAAGGAATTCTGCCGCCCTAGGCAAAGATCCATTTTGCCGCCCTCTCATGAGATTGTTCCATTGTATCACAAGTTTATTCACTAAACTCCACAAGGAAACAGTCCATTGACTACTTTTAACAATTTAGTAGATATACCCCAAACAAAATGTTATTTTTTTTCCTGCAAGCCCTCTATTCAGCAGCTTCTCATTGCTCATGCACACTCAATCACAGCTTTCCTATGTTTCCCATTGTCAGGGACCAGGAACCAGACAGAGACGGAACTAGATGCAAACACACCTTTATTGATAAATAACAAATAAATAACAAAAGCAAAGTCCAGGAATCAAGCAGGGGTCAGTCACCAGAGCGGGTAGTCAGACAAGCCAGGGATCAGGAGCACGGAGAGCAGCGGAGTCAGGAACAAGGCCGGAGTCAGGAACCAGGAACCAGGAACAAACAGGAAACACAGGAACAAGGAGACTTCTGGGAAACAGGAAACCATGCAAGGGCAAGGAGGTTCTGGGCTTAGCTGCTTAAATAGGCAGAACTGATTAGCAGCAGGGTTGATTACTACTCACAGGTGAGTAACCGTGGCAACAAGCAGAAGGAGCTCATAGTAATTGCAGCTGAAAACTCAATCACTGAAACAGAAAGGGTTGCTGTTTAAAACAGCAAGGAAACCCTGACAGTACCTCCCCCTCAACGACTCCCCCCATCTCTGCTGGTGGGTCCGGGCTTCATGGGGAAGCGGGCGTGATAGGAATGAAGGAGGGATGGTGCATGGACATCAGAGGCTGGAACCCAGGAGCGTTCCTCTGGACCGTATCCTTTCCAGTGCACCAAGTATTGGATCTGTCCTCTGAAGACCCGTGAGTCAATGATGCTGCGTATTTCATATTCCTCATGATTGTCAATCAGAACAGGACGTGGACGTGGCACTGAGGTGGTGTAGCGATTACAAACCAACGGTTTCAAGAGGGAAGCATGGAAAACATTTGAGATGCGCATGTTAGCAGGAAGGTCAAGTGCGTAAGCTACAGGGTTAACCCTTCGAAGTATACAAAATGGGCCAACGTATCGGGGTGCCAGTTTTTGTGAGGGAACACGGAGGCGTAGGTTACGGGAAGACAGCCAGACCCTCTCTCTGACCTGATAGGTAGGTGCAGGAAGGCGTCTGCGGTCGGCCTGGAGTTTGTAGTTCTGCATTGCGCGTTGCAAAGAATTCTGAACCTGCACCCAAGTGGAACGGAGTTCCCAGAGATGTTCCTCCAATGCCGGTATCCCCTGTGGCAAGAACGTATCAGGCAACATGGACGGTTGAAACCCATAGTTTGCCAAGAATGGGGATAGCCGGGAGGAGGCATTAATCGCACTATTGTGGGCAAACTCCGCCCAGGGTAGCAGATCAGACCAGTTGTTCTGGTGGTCAGAAATGTAGCAAAGCAGAAACTGTTCCAGTGTTTGGTTAGCTCGTTCCGCTGCACCATTGGATTGTGGGTGGTAGGCCGAGGAGAAGGAAAGCTGAATTCCCATTTGCGTACAAAAAGCTCTCCAAAATCTGGACACGGACTGGCTACCCCTATCTGAGACTATCACTTTGGGCAACCCATGCAAACGAAAGACCTCCCGAGCAAAAATTGTTGCAAGTTCCTGGGAAGTTGGTAGTTTTTTCAAGGGAATGCAATGCGACATCTTCGAGAATCGGTCAACAACCATGAGAACGACTGTATTGCCACGGGAGACCGGAAGATCTACGATAAAATCCATGGACAAGTGTGTCCAGGGTCGTTCACCATTAGGTATGGTTTGCAGGAGACCCACTGGAGGGCGTCGTGGGGTTTTATTTTGAGCGCACACAGGACAGGCAGCTACAAAAGCGGTGACATCCGAACGGAGACTAGGCCACCAAAATTGCCGGGAGACGGACCATATTAACTGTTTTTTGCCTGGATGTCCAGCTGCTTTGGGGTCGTGGTATGTACTCAATAGTTTCGTACGGAGGTTAATAGGTACAAAACAACGGCCATTAGGTTTCTCTGGAGGAGCATTACTTTGTGCAGCCAGAATCTCCTCGCCTAGGGGTGAGGTGAGGTTAGTACGGATGGTTGCCAGTATATGGTCCGGAGGAATCACAGGAGTAGGGGTTATCTCCTCTCTAGATGGAGGGGAGAACTGTCGAGACAAGGCATCAGCCCGAATGTTTTTAGTACCGGGCAAGTAAGAAACCACATAATTGAATCTTGATAGGAAGAGAGCCCATCTAGCTTGCCGGGGGGAAAGCCGCTTAGCTTCGGAAAGATATGTAAGATTCTTGTGGTCTGTGAGGATGAGGATTGGCACTGAAGTACCCTCAAGAAGGTGCCTCCATTCTTTGAGAGCCAAAATTATGGCTAGAAGTTCTCTATCACCAATCTGGTAATTGCATTCCACCGGGTTCAATTTCCTCGAGAAATACCCGCACGGATGCCTGGAGCTCTCAGGGTTAGGACGTTGAGACAGGAGGGCGCCTACTCCTGTCTCAGACGCATCGACTTCAAGAATGAATGGTAAGGCAGGGTTAGGGTGTGCCAGTATAGGAGCAGGAGCAAAGGCGACTTTGAGAGACTCAAAGGCAGTAATGGCTTCTTGTGACCAATGCTGTGGATCAGCATCTCTCCTGGTCATGTCCGTGAGAGGTTTAACCAAGGAAGAAAAGTTGCGTATGAACTTCCGATAATAATTGGCGAAGCCCAGAAAACGTTGTATAGAGCGAAGACCCGTAGGTCAGGGCCATTTTAGTACAGCCGAAAGTTTCTCAGGATCCATAGAGAATCCAGCATCTGAGATAACATATCCCAAGAATGTGACCTGTTTGCAGTTAAACTCACATTTTTCCAATTTGCAGAACAGATTATTTTCTCTAAGTCTCTGTAGAATACGAGAAACGTCTGCGTGATGGTTCTCGAGAGATGTGGAATGGATAAGAATATCATCAAGATAAACCACCACACATTGCTGCAGCATATCTCGCAGGACGTCATTTATAAATTCTTGGAATTCTTGGTACTCAGCGGGTAAGGAAGAGGCAGAACATGCGCCCAAAACTTTGACCGGTTTCTGGAGACAGGATAATGTGCATTGCTGGGACCATGATAATATCTCAGCTTTGCGCCAATCAATTGTGGGGTTATGCTTCTGTAACCAAGGGTATCCCAAAACAACCTGGTAATATGGAGAGGAAATGACCTGGAATTGGATCGTCTCATGATGTAGAGCCCCTACAGCCAGAGATATGGGCACGGTTTCTTGTGTCACGTGGGTTGGCTGTATTGGTCTGCCATCGATGGCTTCGAAGGCTAGTGGAAAGTTGCGAGACTGTAAGGGTATAGAGTGCTTTGATGCAAATGCACAATCTATAAACAAGCCTGCGGCCCCAGAATCAAGAAATGCCCGGGTTTTAATGGATGAATCAGGCCAGGAGAGGATAATAGGCACCAAGGGTTTGCGCACACATATCTCTGGGTCTGCAGAAAGACCACCTAAGATCTGCCCCTGACAGTATCTTGGGTGCAGGCCCTTTGCCGGACGAATCGGGCAAAACTTTAACACGTGACCATGGTGTCCGCAGTATAGGCACAGACCCTCCCTCCTCCTAAAGGCTCTCTCCTCGACCGAGAGGCGTGAGAAGCCTAACCGCCTTGGCTGCACACACACAGAGGACTCAGGACCAGGAGGCATGGGAGGTGAGGGAGGTTCGGGTGGGCAAGAAAAGCTTGGCGCCAAATTTACAAGAGGCCTCCGCAGGCTGTACCTGGATGAAGATCTCTCTCGGAGTCTGATGTCAATGAGGGTGACAAATGATATCAGTTCCTCGAGATCTTTAGGTAATTCTCTGGCTGCAATCTCATTTTTAAACACATCGGAGAGACCCTGTGCAAAGGCAGCCACGAGAGTCTCGTTGTTCCAGCCACCTTCTGCTGCCATGGTACGGAATTCACTGGCATACTCGACAATAGTTTTTGTGCCCTGAGCATTAGACATGAGTAGTTCGGCAGTAGGGGTGGAGCGAGCTGGAATATCAAAAACCCTTTTGAAGGATGCAACAAATTCAGGGTAATTGTAAATAATAGGCTTCTCTGCCTCCCAGAGAGGTTTTGCCCAAGCTAGGGCCTTTTCAGACAGCAAAGAAATCATGAAGTGAACTTTGTCACTGTCTGTAGGAAATGCCTTGGGCAGGATTTCAAGGTATCCTTTAACCTGATTTATAAATTCTCTGCACTGAGCTGGGTTGCCCCCAAAATACTGAGGGAGCGGGACAGACCCAGTCATTTCTCTAGCCGCTACAGGTTTGGAGGCTACAACCGGTGCTAGAACAGGAAGTGAGGCAGAGGCGGCCGCAATCGCAGGCTGGCCGGGTACTGGATCCAGATGGGCATACTGGTCCAAATGGTGGTTCTGCTGGTCCCACTGGGTAAGTAGGTTAGGTATAGGTGTCTTGCCTGTACCATCTGTATTCATGGCCCTTGCGTAATGTCAGGGACCAGGAACCAGACAGAGACGGAACTAGATGCAAACACACCTTTATTGATAAATAACAAATAAATAACAAAAGCAAAGTCCAGGAATCAAGCAGGGGTCAGTCACCAGAGCGGGTAGTCAGACAAGCCAGGGATCAGGAGCACGGAGAGCAGCGGAGTAAGGAACAAGGCCGGAGTCAGGAACCAGGAACAAACAGGAAACACAGGAACAAGGAGACTTCTGGGAAACAGGAAACCACGCAAGGGCAAGGAGGTTCTGGGCTTAGCTGCTTAAATAGGCAGAACTGATTAGCAGCAGGGTTGATTTTATTAAAGACCCGGAGGCTCCTATTATGCTGCACTCTTTCTTTATTTCCCTCAGCAGCAAAGAAACATTATTGAAAAAAAACATTAAAACAGGTCTGCCTTCCAACAGGCAATGTCCGCCTAGCAACATGATCATCCAATCAGCGCCATCCTTTCCCTATAGCTGGCTGAGTGTTGATGACCATTTCCTCTTTCTTTGCTGCTTTCCCTCAGATAAGTACAACTCTCTCAGCTTCTGGCTGTGGGAATTTTGTATTTGTTTATGATTGCATACTAATTGTGTATATTGAATGCTTCTCATATTGATCGATAGTATACATGAGAAAAGTTTTATTTTTACATATTTATTCATGTTCCTTTAATTGTTGTGATTTATTGAAATGTGCTGTGATAGGCACATACTACTTTAACTTGACAGTCCTTTTCGCTATTCACCAGTTTTTTCTTGGTCATTTGTTACTCCCTAGGATTCAAAATCCTAGGGAGGTTTTTTTCTGTGAACCGCGGATCCCGGCATTGTCTGAGTCAGCCGCGCGTGCGCATCCCGTCAGGGACGCCTCCGGCGGCCATCTTGTGACTCGGCTGCTGTGTCCGCGCTCGGAATTTCGTTAACCGAGCGCGGTAAACAGCCGCAACCGCCGGGCACTAACTGAGCACATATTCTTCTGCCGCCTCGCGGCTAACGTTTAGCACTATTTAATCCTCAATTCAGCCGGAATTTTCACCGGCGGCCATTTTAAACGGCGCTTTCGCGCTCTTTTCGTCTGTGACACGCCCACTCCATCCCCTGAATCGGAGTTGGTGTCCAGAGTTGTGGCGGACGGTCCCCCCCCTTTCTACCTGCTCCCAAAAAAATTTCATTATTAATCTCAGTGAGTACTATTCATCTACCTATTGCTAGATATATTGTTCTAAGGTCCTTTGCTGGGTTACTTAACCTGCCAATACCACTTCTAATACTCTGCCTATATCTATTTGCCTGTTCTTTGCTAGCAATATGCAGTCTTCTAATGACTTGCCTGGCCCCTCAGGGGCACAAACTAACCCTCACACTGTCTTGGGTATTCCCCCTGTAACTCCTGGGGATGAGGTGGATTTCCCAGCATCTGAGGAAATCCAGGCCATCATGGATACTACTGTTTCCAATTCTGTATCCAAAGCCTTGGCATCTGCCATGGACATTATGTCCTCTTCTATCTCCAAATCTTTTACCCAAGCATTACTACAGGCCCAACTCATGGTCCCTCCGCCTGCTATGTCAGTCGCGATACCACCTGTTTCTCAACCCCCACGCCTCGGCCGCAAAGCCCTGGCAAAAGTTAAGCACTCCTCCAAACTAATGATGGACAGTATAACACCTGTCATGGATGGCGCGAATATTGAACCACCGCGCAAGAGAGCCTCTAGCCGGGCAAAAACGGCTAGACACTGGAAGTGGGCTAAAACCCAGCCTGATAATACTGAGTCAGAGCTCAGTTCAGATGAGGAGAGTGCACCCACCCTAGACTCAGATCAGTCTAATGACTTATCCGACTTAGAGTCGGAGTACGATATGGATAAGGAGCATGATCCCTCCACAAAAATGGCTACCACTGGCATGCCCAGTTCTGATATACACAAAGAGGGTAGAATACTTGACCCACAGGGTGAACCGTTATTTGAACCCGACGATTTACGGCACCCCCGCTCTGCGGAATGGTCACCGGCTGAGCATGTGGCGCAATACATCGCATCTCGAGCCCGTAAGCCTTTAGACAAGGCAACACGTAACAAACTAAGGGCCGAATGCCCACGTCCCACCGTACCAGACGAAGTCTGTAAGACACCCCAGGTGGACCCTAAAATCATACAATTTCTAAGTAAAACCAATTGGAAACCTAAGAAAGGTCTAGACTTCTCCCTCTATAATTGTCAAGATAAAGTCTTGGATATTTTGGGTCCGGCAACAAAAATTTTCGAAGCCGTAGAGGAATCCTTGGCGCACGACGAAGCCTTAGATCGCCTCACTATTAGAGGTTGGATTCAAAGAGTGATATGCCTTATAGGCAATGCCAATACGGCCCTGGCTACTGAGCGCAGGAAATCTATCCTAATTAAAATAGAACCCAAACTGGTAAATATGGCCATTACTGAGCCAGGAGCCCAAGCAAAAGGGTACCTTTTTGGAGAATCTTTTGTAAAAGACCTGGGCTCTTATGTCCAGACATTCACAGCCTTGGACAAGGCACAAACTAATCTAAAAAGGGTGTTCCACCCAAAGGTTTTTGGTGGGGCCGGCAGAGCAAGGGGCCGTCTGTCCGGCAGACTCAGTAGAGGTTCGCGCCCGAACCGAGGCTCCTATATGGGGAGAACCCCCTTCCACGACCAGAGGCCCGCTCCAACCTTCTTCCCCCAATGAGGTAGACCTTGGTTGTCGAGAGGTGCACGAGGTGCTCCTTCCGGAAGACGTCCTTACGGTAAGCTACCCTTCTCAATTTTCTTCACATGTATTGATAGGGGGCAGACTCACACATTTTTCCCATGTATGGGCCCTAATTACATCAGATGTTTGGATTCTCAGGGCAGTCCAAGGATATCTCATAGATTTTGTATCCCTGCCCACTCAGCTCTCCCCACCCAGGGAGATTGCTTTTTCCCAAATAGACACGACCCTCGTTTCCGAGGAAATTCAAGACTTGGCACTCAAGGGTGCTATCCAAGAAATCCCCATGTATACCCCGGGATTTGTGAGCAATTTATTCATTGTCCCCAAAAAAGGGGGCGGATCCCGCCCAGTTATCAACCTCAACATTTAAACACCTACGTAGCCTACCATCACTTCAAGATGGAAGGCATCCATTGCCTACGGGATTTGCTCCAACCAGCGGACTGGATGGTCAAACTCGACCTAAGAGACGCTTATCTTACAGTACCCATTGCGCAAGCACACCAAAACTTCCTGCAATTCATATGGCAGGGAAGAAAATGGCGGTTCCGCTGCCTTCCCTTCGGTCTCTCTTCCGCACCTTGGTGTTTCACCAAGCTCATGAAGCCCGTTATCGCGCTCCTACGCAGTCGGGGGATTTGTCTAATCATATACTTAGACGACATCCTGCTGCTATCCCAGTCAATACCATTACTCCATACTCACCTCGGTTGGACCACAACCTTGCTACAGAATTTGGGCTTCATAATCAATTGGGAAAAGTCCATCCTGGCCCCCACTCAACAAATAGAGTTCCTAGGACTCTTGGTGGACTCAGAAACGCAAACATTGCATTTACCAACCTCCAAGATGAGAAATATCAAGAAAGAGATAAGACGTGTGCTTACCTTTCCTCAAATATCGCTCAAACACCTGGCCAGAGTGATTGGGCTTCTAGCGGCCTCCATACAGGCCATATTTCCGGGCCCCCTTCATTACAGAGCCCTACAACGCTTACAAGCGTCACACCTCAGAGGCGGTGCCTCATACGAGGATACTCTGACTCTAGACGCGGAAGCGAAGAAAGAACTCCAATGGTGGCTCCTACACATGGAGGCGTGGAACGGCAGAGCCATCTTCGGCTCAGCCCCAGATATAGTCATCGAATCGGACGCGAGTTCTTACGGTTGGGGTGCACGCTACGGAGATACCTCCACAGGCGGACGCTGGTCAGAAGCGGAATCCAGGCTCCACATAAATTGCTTGGAACTCCTAGCAGGATCCTTTGCGATTCGCAGCCTCTCCCCGACACTGTCCCAGTGTTCAATCCTACTGAAGATGGACAACATATCGGCTGTCCGTTATATCAACCACCTCGGTGGCACAAGATCCAAAGTTCTAGCGAATTTGGCTCGAGATTTTTGGCAGTTCTGTCTGCAACACAACATGACGGTCAAGGCGGAATATTTGCCAGGGTCATGCAACACTACGGCAGATTGGTACTCCCGTCACCTGCGGGACTCCAGCGACTGGCACCTCGATCCCCAAATCTTCCAACGCATTTGGGATCTGTGGGGTCCTCTGGCAATAGACTTATTTGCCTCTCGCTTAAACTCCCAACTTCCGACCTTCTTCAGTTGGAGGCCAGACCCCACGGCAGCGGCTACGAATGCATTCTCACAAGACTGGTCAACAACCAGGAACTATGCATTCCCTCCATTTGCCCTTATCCCTCGTTGCCTCCTCCACCTACGGCGCCACTTGGGCGACATGGTTCTAATAACCCCCCTATGGCCGGCACAACCTTGGTTTCCTCCTCTGCTGGAGATGGTCATAGACCCTCCACGTCTCCTCCCGGACACCCAATCTCTCCTCCGGGACCCCGAAGGGAATCCCCACCCCCTGATACTTCAGGGCCTCCTCCGCCTCATGGCATGGCTGATTTCCGGGGACCCTGGTCAATCGAGGGAGTTTCGCAATCGACTCTACGACTTCTCGAGGGCGCATGGGCACCCGGCACGAGACAGTCTTACAAGTCTGCTTGGCGCACATGGGATGGTTGGTGCGTGGCACGGGGTGTGGATCCCCTATCAACTCCTGTGACAACTGTCCTGCAATTCTTGACCTCCCTCTATGATAACGGGAAAGCATACAGAACGGTAAACCTCTACCGATCAGCTATCTCAGCCGGCCATACCGGCATTGACGGGGTTCCAATAGGACGACATCCCTTAGTATGTCGCCTCCTAAGAGGCATCCGCTTCGCAAGGCCACCCTTACCTCGCTATTCCTCCCTATGGGACGTCTCCCTGGTACTAACTTTCCTGACTAGGTGGCCAGACAACGAGTCTCTATCCTTAAAACAAATCTCAGCTAAACTAGTTATGCTGTTATGTCTAGTCTCATGCAAAAGAGTGTCAGACGTTCGAGCTCTCGATGTCAATGCCCGATCCTTCACCCCAGAAGGAGTCGTCTTTGACATCTCACGAAGGACGAAATCGTCCTCCAGATCGGTCCTGTATCCAGCGTTCCCCGCGACACCACTCCTCTGCCCAGTAGCATGTCTTAGGGCGTACGAAGCTCGTACTGCATCCCTCCGGATCGAGTCGAACCCCCAACTCTTCATCTCCTTCCGTAAACTGCACGCTCCGGTATCCTCTCCTACCTTGGCCCGCTGGGTCAAATGGCTCATGTCCTTGGCAGGTATTGATACCTCCATATTCTCTCCTCATTCAGTTCGCGGTGCCATGGCCTCCAAAGCCTCCATGGCGGGTTGTCGCTTGGAAGATATACTGAAGGCGGCTGATTGGTCCGCAGAATCTACTTTCCGTAATTTCTATTTCAAACCAATCCAGCATTTCGCAGAAGCCGTGATATCACAGCTTTGAAATAGCATAATAGGAGCCTCCGGGTCTTTAATAAAATTCAAGGATTTTACAATTATCATGACGGAAAGTCATGATTTTATTAAAGACATGGAGGCGAGTATTATCCCACCCACCCACCCTCGGACGGCTCAGTGGTGGGTCGAGGTAAGTTTTCAGAGAAAAGATTTCCAAGGTAAGTCCAACTTGACGGTAGGGACGATATCACATATCTACATCGCTCTAGAGCACTATATACTGATGGGACTTTATTGCCATTGTTGTCCTCAGGTTGGTAGTTGCCTCTTACTACTGATATGAAAAGTTATCACTGTTCTTGCAGACATTTAGACCTATATATATGCGGACAACCCATAACTTTCAACAAATTACCATATTTCTCTTGTTTCTTTAGCGTGACCTGGCTAAAAGACCTCTTGGAATCACGTGCTTTGTTACGAATCGTTTGGTTTACTCTGGTTTCCTGTTCCGAGTTTGAGTTTCTTCGGGAGTCGCAAGAAAGAAAGAGGAAATGGTCATCAACACTCAGCCAGCTATAGGGAAAGGATGGCGCTGATTGGATGATCATGTTGCTAGGCGGACATTGCCTGTTGGAAGGCAGACCTGTTTTAATGTTTTTTTTCAATAATGTTTCTTTGCTGCTGAGGGAAATAAAGAAAGAGTGCAGCATAATACTCGCCTCCGTGTCTTTAATAAAATCATGACTTTCCGTCATGATAATTGTAAAATCCTTGAATTACTACTCACAGGTGAGTAACCGTGGCAACAAGCAGAAGGAGCTCATAGTAATTGCAGCTGAAAACTCAATCACTGAAACAGAAAGGGTTGCTGTTTAAAACAGCAAGGAAACCCTGACACCCATTGAGCTCTAGTTCAGCTCATTGAGAAAGAAGGAAGGCAGACGCATGCTAATACAGCCAGTCTGCTTCTTCTGTTAGCTCTGTGGAGCTAAAGGAAGTGGAAGAAAACCTTCCTAGCTGTGTGACAGACAGGAAGGTGTCTTTTCCCCTAATTATAAAATGTGAATGTTTGTCAAGAAAATGACAAACTTCAGACATATAAAGCAAGCTGAAATACTTTGTGTGTGGAGTATTCCACTCCCTTAGCAAACTAGTATCTATACACTCACTCTCAACTTTTCCTCTGTTTTTTTCTTCATTTGTACTCTCCATCTTTGCTTTGTCAGTGTCCCTTGCTATATATATATATATATATATATATATATATATATATATATATATATATATATAGATACAATGTGTGTATGGTGAATGCAAGGTGTGTGTGTATATGTGTGTAGTGAATGCAATGCAGAGAGAGTGTTTGAGGAAAGTGAATGCAGTGTGTGTATAGTGGATCATTGTCTGTGTATAAAGTGAATGCAGTGTGTATATTGAATGCAGTGTGTGTTTGTGTTGTTGTCACAGTTCTCACCATGCCATCCAGACGGCCAGGCGTGGTCGCCCCACAGGTGCCAGACAGGGATTTGAACCTGGGGCCTTTTGCCTCCTAAGCGTGCGTTCCTGCCTCTGAGACAATTCTGAACTTTTTTATTGTCACATCCTGTCCTGTTCTGTGGAGATGACTGGCCTTGGCTTCTGGTATCCAGTACTCTTTTTACAATTCTTGTTTAGTTTTTCTTGTTTTTTCTGGTTTTCTATTCCATGTCTGGTTTTCTTAATGCTGGGTTTTCTGGGTTCATTCCTGTATTCCGTTCCTGGAATTCCCAGTCTCTTGGATTCTTTTAAATGTTTATTTTTTGTTTCTTTCCAATTATTCCTTTTGTTTCAGTCTGGTCCTGCAGCAGTGGTTTAATTTCCTCTGCTCAGGTAAGTGTTGTGTGTGTTTTATTATTGTTTATTTGGTCATGCATATCTAGGCAGTTAGGAACCCACCTTAATTGGAGGACTTTGACGCAGTTGGTGGGCTGCATACATCTTGGCCATTTATGTATGTCTAAATCTCTTGTATGTCTTGTTATGCAATAAGAGACCTGTACCACAAATGATTTATTGAAATGCAGTAGTGCGCAACAGCAGAGATGACATCTGATATTTTGATAAATCCTATTCCCAAAAGATATTTTTGAAATACTTTGCTAAAAAATTATAAATTTAGTAGGTTCGAATTAGGCACAATCGAGATGGATATTGCTAGTTATATATGCTAGTGCGTAATCTGTATGTGTTGGAGGACTTACGAGTGCTGGTTACGTTTAATTGTATGTGCTCTAAAGGCTCCTGCTGGAGAGGAAATATGCTAACTTCTTGTCATTTAAGGACACAAGTCATGTTCTTAAATTGCTAGAAGATTTTGAATGGAGTAATGAATACTGCTGGGTGACAATAGATGTTACAGCTCTGTACTCAAACATTGACCATACTGTTTGAACAAGAGCCTTAAACACTTTTTGTTATCTGACCCCCTTTTTCCGCAGCCTCAATCTGAAGCTATGATAGAGGCAGCATCATTTATTTTGATGCGCAATTATTTGAAATTTAATGGCACATTCTATCTTCAGACTAAGGGAACGGCGATGGGGGCAAGCTTTGCTCCATCATACGCTAGTTTGATTATGGGCTTCTGGGAGTCTGAATTTATTGACAGCAAACCAGCATGGATGGGGCAGTTTGCCTTCTATCACCGTTTCATTGATGACATACTCATTATATGGAAGGGTGATTATGAGGATACAGATAGATTTGTGTCTTATCTGAACGCTAACAAGTGGGGTTTATCTTTTACATCTAATAAACATTGCCACAAAATGGAATTTTTAGATCTGGTATTGTGGGGTGAGCATAATAAGGTTGGCAGGCGG
Source organism: Pelobates fuscus (assembly GCF_036172605.1). Lineage (NCBI taxonomy): Eukaryota > Metazoa > Chordata > Amphibia > Anura > Pelobatidae > Pelobates > Pelobates fuscus. Next base: position 214,902,731 of record NC_086320.1, on the reverse strand, counting down.
GCATTCCCTCCAATGGCTATTGGAGTAACTAAATGATCTCCATTTGTCTAAATATACATAGGGATTAAGGAGAGAGCACAGGTAACTTTTTTTGTTTTTTACTATATATTGGGGCTGATGTGTATTGTGGTTGTTGCTGCCGCCCAGGAGTGATGGCAGTGAGTGCAGGACTTATCTTTTTGTTTGAGCATAACAAGGTTTTCACTAGGACTTTCCAAAAACTGGTTGATGTCAATGGCCTCCTACATTCCTCTAGTGGACACCGTCCCACTTGGCTCCTTAATGTTCCTTTGGACCAATTAATTAGGCCCAATTGGAACTGTTCTCTCTTGGACCATTTTGAGGAAAACCCCTTTTTGTTGTGTTCCTGTTTGTTGGAGAAAGAGTATCACCCAAATCCATCTTTGGGGCTTATGATAAAGCCCGAAATATGGAAGGAAGGTCGCTCTATAATTCTCCCACTGGGCCAGAAACTATGTTTAGGAAAAGTTTGTCTATACCTGACACAGAGAAACATAGGGAGATCATAGGTCTATTAAATAACCATGAGCATATACCTAAAAACTTTTTTATCAAATATAATATCAGCACTAAAGATGTATCTCAGAATCGCGGTCCTATTTTTTCTACCACCTTTTAATAACTCATACGATGACATCATAGAGATTCTGAGAAGACATTGGTCTATACTCAAACTAGATTCCTGGTAAGTTTAGTACACCTGAATATCCAAAAGTGACCTTCAGGAAAAATAAAAATCTCACAAATATATTGGCTCCATCCAAATTTGTTTCTACAAAAGTGGAAAATGGGACCCAGAACATTATAAAGGGCAATTTTAGATGTATGTCAGGGGGCTCATTGCTTCACATGCCAGTTTTTATTCCATGGAAATACCCATATTGGAGTGACATCAGGGAGTTGTGAGTTCTCTGTCAATCAGAGGTTCACTTGTAATTCCACATTTGTGATATATTTACTCACTTGTACATGGGGGGGGGGGGGGGGGAGGGGGTGGCTCATCACTTTCATACAGCTCATAATAATGACCCTGCACATATTACAATATTAGGGATAGAGCTTGTAACGGACCGTTTCACTTACAAGAGGATAAAACCCAGTTTAGGCGATATCCCCCTTTTCCATAGACCAGCAGCTACTGCAATCACCAATTCTCCCTAACTCCAAACTGTACGAATCTTCCAACTCCCGAACTGGAATCAGCTGAACAGGAAAAGCATACCATCCGCTTACACTCCTGGCAGTTAGCATACAATCCAATTCCCCCCAAAACGAGACGACACATCGGTTTGAGGGTCAAGCAGGAACTCAGGTATGGAACACCCAGCCTGCTTTTTATTACAGTTGTGCACATACAGGACACACCCAGGGGGAGGCATAAAACAACCAATCAAGTAACAGTACAACCCACACATCCCCTCCCCTCAGATAAGCAATTAACATAATTACTACATACAGTAAAAATACAGTTTCCACACATACTCTGTAACTTTAAAACCATACATCACATTCACATAAAAATACATATCCACAATAAATCCATTCAGGGGGAACAACATATTAAAAAATGGCATGAATCAGACCAGGGGTTCAAAAGTTAGTAAAAGTATCTTTTGTTCCCCCTGGCTGGTAGTATTTTAGTCTGACTCAAACAGTAAAAGTAAAAACATCCCCACAATGCACCCTGGCTTCCTCCCTTCTGCCCTGGAGATAATTGGAGAAGTAATCCAATTATCTCCCAGGTCAAAGACAAAACTCCATTACACATGTGGGGACCTAAATACAGGATTATGTGTTAAAATATATAAAGTTACTTTTTATACATTAAACACAGACATGTAACATATCCCCAGATAGCTCAGGTCTGCGTGCACATTATTAGGTGAATGCTATGCAGACCACACAAATACAGTTTAATTGCCATGGAGCCAAAGTCTTTCCCATAGTCTTTCATTATATGAATAGGCTCCATGGCATAGCTATCTGGGGGTATCACTGCTCACACAGGGCAAGTACCGAATGGCCCCACTGTGTTTAAAGGGCCAGAATGAGTGACATGCACTCTGTTAGGGCCGAATATGTTTTGTAAAAGGGCCCAATCTCCCAGGGCCATAGTCCAAAGGCAAGAGGCGGGCAAGCAGCCCCCTCCAAGGACACGTGGCGAGGTCGGTTTCACCACACTTCTCCCCTTTACCCCCCAGACTAACAGGGTATCTGACCTCCTGCCGGTTAGTGCCCTGGTTAGTCCAGTAACCCACCCACAAAACAGAAACAGCAGTACAGCCCACCCACAATAACTGGTTACTACACCTGGGTAGAGGAGAACTTTGTCCAGGTCCAGGTGTCTCACCACGGCTGCGTGGGGGACTGGTAGTCTGCCTTGGTGGGTTGCTGTACTACCGCGGAAGTAGCCTGGTTGAAGTAGCCTGGTTGGAGCCTGGTTGTGGGAGGGAGAGACCGACTGTCTCCCCTCTGGCTACACTGCTCTGTGGCTGGGGGACAGGACCGACCGTCCCTACCCCTTGGGCTGTAAGTGCAGAGACTACAGTCCCATCTGCACAGTTGCGGGACTCAACATCTCCCCTTGGTGGGTTAGGCTGCCGCTGGAGAGAGGGTGTAACAAGCTCCTCTCTCTGGACTGTCAACTGCCGCTGGGGAGAGGGGTTAACAGGCTCCTCTCCCTGACACTCTCTCTGCTGGTGGAGAGGGGGACCAGCTGTCTCCCCTTTCATTATTTTGTCCTGCTGCTGGGGTGTGAGACTGACGGTCTCTGCTCCCTGCAGGGCACACTGCCGCTGGGGAGGAAGGACGACACCTTCAGCTCCCTGGGGTACATAGTGCTGCCGGGGAGGAAGGATTGCACCCTCAGCTCCCTGGGGTACATACTGCTGCCGGGGAGGAAGGATTGCACCCTCAGCTCCCTGGGGTACACACTGCCGCTGGGGAGAAAGGACGACACCTTCGGCTCCCTGGGTTACACACTGCCGCTGGGGAGGACGGACGACACCATCAGCTCCCTGGGGTACACACTGCCGCTGGGTAGGAAGGATGGCACCTTCAGCTCCCTGGGATACACACTGCCGCTGGGGAGAAAGGATTGCACCTTCAGCTCCCTGGGGTACACACTGCCGCTGGGGAGGAAGGACGGCACCTTCAGCTCCCTGGGGTACACACTGCCACTGGGGAGGAAGGACGGCACCTTCAGCTCCCTGGGATACACACTGCCGCTGGGGAGGAAGGACGGCACCTTCAGCTCCCTGGGATACACACTGCCGCTGGGGAGGAAGGATTGCACCTTCAGCTCCCTGGGGTACACACTGCCGCTGGGGAGGAAGGATGGCACCTTCAGCTCCCTGGGGTACACACTGCCGCTGGGGAGGAAGGACGGCACCTTCAGCTCCCTGGGATACACACTGCCGCTGGGGAGGAAGGATTGTACCTTCAGCTCCCTGGGGTACACACTGCCGCTGGGGAGGAAGGACGACACCATCAGCTCCCTGGGATACACACTGCCACTGGGGAGGAAGGACGGCACCTTCAGCTCCCTGGGATACACACTGCCGCTGGGAGGAAGGATTGCACCTTCAGCTCCCTGGGGTACACAATGCCGCTGGGGGAGGAAGGATTGCACCTTCAGCTCCCTGGGGTACTCACTGCCGCTGGGGAGGAAGGACGACACCTTCATCTCCCTGGGATACACACTGCCGCTGGGAAGGAAGGATTGCACCTTCAGCTCCCTGGGACACACACTGCCGCTGGGGAGGAAGGACGGCACCTTCAGCTCCCTGAGATACAATCTGCCGCTGGGGAGGAAGGACGACACCTTCAGCTCCCTGTGATACAATCTGCCGCTGGGGAGGAAGGACGGCACCTTCAGCTCCCTGTGATACAATCTGCCGCTGGGGAGGAAGGACGGAACCTTTAGCTCCCTGTGATACAATCTGCCACTGGGGAGGAAGGACGGCACCTTTAGCTCCCTGTGATACAATCTGCCGCTGGGGAGGAAGGACGGAACGTTTAGCTCCCTGTGATACAATCTGCCGCTGGGGAGGAAGGACGGAACGTTTAGCTCCCTGTGATACAATCTGCCGCTGGGGAGGAAGGACGGCACCTTTAGCTCCCTGGGACTTACTCTGCCGCTGGGGAGGAAGGATGGCACTTTTAGCTCCCTGTGTTACACACTGCCGCCTCAGGGGAAGACGGCTAACCTCCTCGGATGCAGCCTCTACTCTGCTGCTGTAACACTCTTTCCGCTGAGCATACTCTCCGTCCATCCTTGATTTTCGCTTAGCCATGACCTGGTTCCAGATCCCCTGGAATATCTCCATGGATACATAACCCCCATACTGGGCCACTCGCTGCCTCACCTCGGCCAGCCCATAATCTTCAGCATCAGAGCCTTCCATACTTGTCTGCTCCAAGTCGCTGGATACCTCTGCTGCCAGGGGCGCTGCACGAGTGCTAACGTTGCCCTCAATTTGTAACTCCAAGGAATTGGTGTTGTCTGTAGCTGTCCTTCTGGCTGTAGGAACGATCCCGCCGCTTGCCACCAATTGTAACGGACCGTTTCACTTACAAGAGGATAAAACCCAGTTTAGGCGATATCCCCCTTTTCCATAGACCAGCAGCTACTGCAATCACCAATTCTCCCGAACTCCAAACTGTTCGAATCTTCCAACTCCCGAACTGGAAACACACGATCTCTGGAATCAGCTGAACAGGAAAAGCATACCATCCACTTACACTCCTGGCAGTTAGCATACAATCCAATTCCCCCAAAAACGAGACGACACATCGGTTTGAGGGTCAAGCAGGAACTCAGGTCTGGAACACCCAGCCTGATTTTTATTACAGTTGTGCACATACAGGACACACCCAGGGGGAGGCATAAAACAACCAATCAAGTAACAGTACAACCCACACATCCCCTCCCCTCAGATAAGCAATTAACATAATTACTACATACAGTAAAAATACAGTTTCCACACATACTCTGTAACTTTAAAACCATACATCACATTCACATAAAAATACATATCCACAATAAATCCATTCAGGGGAACAACATATTAAAAAATGGCATGAATCAGACCAGGGGTTCAAAAGTTAGTAAAAGTATCTTTTGTTCCCCCTGGCTGGTAGTATTTTAGTCTGACTCAAACAGTAAAAGTAAAAACATCCCCACAATGCACCCTGGCTTCCTCCCTTCTGCCCTGGAGATAATTGGAGAAGTAATCCAATTATCTCCCAGGTCAAAGACAAAACTCCATTACACATGTGGGGACCTAAATACAGGATTATGTATTAAAATATATAAAGTTACTTTTTATACATTAAACACAGACATGTAACATATCCCCAGATAGCTCAGGTCTGCGTGAACATTATTAGGTGAATGGCACGCAGACCACACAAATACAGTTTAATTGCCATGGAGCCAAAGTCTTTCCCATAGTCTTTCATTATATGAATAGGCTCCATGGCATAGCTATCTGGGGGTATCACTGCTCACACAGGGCAAGTACCGAATGGCCCCACTGTGTTTAAAGGGCCAGAATGAGTGACATGCACTCTGTTAGGGCCGAATATGTTTTGTAAAAGGGCCCAATCTCCCAGGGCCATAGTCCAAAGGCAAGAGGCGGGCAAGCAGCCCCCTCCAAGGACACGTGGCGAGGTCGGTTTCGCCACAGAGCTCATACCCAACAAAGGGGAAATAGCCAAAAGAAAGAGTGCTTTGACGTTAGCTGAAACCAAGTGGGAGGAGTTGGAACATCCCCTAATCATGGATATATGTAGGGTCCGTTTCTGAGCCCTCATTCTATGTTTCCCTTATCTTCTTTCATACCCTGGAGCTAAGGTACCTATTTGTCCTATACATGCCTTCAGATGATACTAAATGATGCCAACACCTTTAGGCTCTATATCAGTTTTGCTCTTATATCTTTTTAGATCCTTTTATCGATTTCCCATGTAGTGGTTATAGTACCAATAGCATACTTATGTTTTTATGGTACTAATAGACTATAAATTATGATATATGATCTATGGATGGCTAAGGGGATGGGTGTCTCAACTATAAGTTTGAGTGCTTGGAAGCAAAGTCTGCTATTCGTTAGGGAATATACAAGATATGTACTATATATGTGACACAATAACAAACAGTGCTATCACCTAAAGAGTGTACCTCACATACACATACAAATATAACAACAAACAAAATATAGTTTATATGACTTCGTAGTGAAGTGTAAACCGATAGGAGACACCTGCGTCCTTTCCACAGACCGGTATAAGAAGGAGCAGATTTCCACACCTTCCACATCCCTGAGGAAGTCAAGCCTTTGACGAAACGCGCTGGATTTATAGTCTGGACTATTTTACTTCCAGGTTTTATTTGTTTTTATTTTATTCTGTCTGTACATCTTTGCTACATCTGACTGCTACATCATCTCGTTTGATGGATACACTACCTTGTTCCGCTTGTTAGTGGAGATATGCTAGCTGATTTCAGCATTGATATAAGTGCAATCAGTGAATTAAATGTTGTTTTATTTTAACAATACTATTCTATTTGCATTTTTTCTCTTTATCTCCCTGAGGATTCAGTCTATAAGAAGGAGATTGTACCACCTCTAGTACACCCCAGAGGGGAGATATGCGTAGAACATCTTTGTTCTTTTGTAAGTTTTCTACCTCCTGGATTTAGTCACTTTAGCTTTACATACTTCACTATATGTGATTTTATATTTCCAGATCTCCCATAGATCACCTCCTGTTGCACAGGTTGTATCCACTATATCCTTGTGTGCTATCCCTCTGTTATTAGTTATTTTATTGTTTTTTTTTAATTTTACATGGAATCCTTTGAAGGTTTTACAACTATCCTGTGTGTTAATGAGAGGGGTGTATACATATATATATATCTGCTCTTTTTACCGATGGACTTATGTCTTGAGAAAGTTCCGTAGTGGGATGAAACGCGTAGACTTCAAGTCCGGGAGTTTTCTACAGGATCTGTCTTTTTAATTTTACCGCAGCCTTTTTCGAATCTTCCGGCTGTGGTATTGGTAGTGTGGAGAGTATACGGGTACACAGATTGGCGTGCTCCCCCAACCCAGTGAGGTCTGATACTAACCAGGTGGACTGCCGGAGCGGGTGGCCTTCCTTTTATAGGTGGCGTGGTTTTGTCAGATCCCCTGGCAGCTCGCTCTCGGGTATTGGAGGATTGATATCCTCACCCATCCTTTGGCGTGAATCATCCAGGACTCGTGGACGGCAGGAATGGGACTTATCACCATTCCGGAGTTTCATCTGTGTGAGGGGCCCCTTACATAGTGTGTTGTGAGTACACAATAACCGTGGCTTGCTTTTTCGAGACTGTTTTTCTTATAGATTTTATGTCTTTTGATTGTACTAGTATTTATTTTTATATAATACTTATATATTATATTGATCTTTATCTATGCACTATTGATACACTCTTAGTGTTACATTGTGCCTTCAGCATATTTACCGTGTATACGTGATTCGCCACTTACTTTGGGTTTATTCCTTTAGACTACTCTTAGGTTTAAAGACCCTGTAAGATTGCTGTTCCTGTTGAATTTGTGATTAAACTACATTTTTATTATTATTTTGGTGCGCTCACTCTTATTTACTTGTTGTTTTACATATATTGAAGTCGCTCTGTTATAGTGATGATGCCCTAATTTGATTGATTTTATCAATTGACTACCTATTTTCTATTGTTGTTAACTTCTTGTCATGCCTTGCTTACTTTTTTTTTTTTTTTTTTATTCTTTTTTTTTGTAGTGCAAATAAGAGAACAACATGCCTGGGGTACCCCGACGGCATTCCCCATGCTTTTTCAAAACATTTATAACAATCAGGAGTATATTAGAGCTTGCACATTTTTATATTTAGTATTCAGTTGATCAAGATAATTCACAAATTAAGTTTTGTGGAGCATAAATGCAACTTAGATAGGTCATATAAAATAGGCAAAACATTGCTAGTAATAAGGTTGCTTAGGTAATAGTTACGATTGAGTAACATGCTGGACAGGGCACCACTGCGATTACTTGTGTCGTGACTGTTTGGTTACATGCTAGGTATTGCGCAGTTGGCCTCGTTTAAGTGTTAGTCGATTACATAGAAGGTGAACAAGATTATTGTATTGACCCCTGGGGTCGAGCCAGCTGCGTTTAGGGTAGGTAGATAATGCTCGCAGGAGGCTTGTAAAATAAAGAGCTATACGTTCCGGCAGTTGGTGATAAAATAAAATGAGTGATTATGAGTAGGCAGGCTCGTCTAGACTTTGACTAGAATCTACGCTTGATCATAAAAAAAAAATTAAATTCTATCTAGACTAGAGAGGAACGATAGCAAAAGACAGAGTGGCAAGACTTAACAGTTGTTTATTCCCCCTAGGAGGCCCTCCTTTTGGATATTAGCAGACACTCTTTGGTTTAATTATAGTGCCAGGACAATCTGTTTATTGTATATGAGTTGACTAGTCAGGGCAAAGGTTTAACCAATAAACTAAATAATGAGCTGGATTACTAAACAAAATAATAAGTTATTGGGTGAAGAAAGAGTCAGCAGTCCCGGGTCCCACCATGCAGCCTCGCTCAGCCTGCGCCCTCCGTGGGCAGGGTACAGTCCAGTGGTAAGGCAATGTGTTACTGCTGCCTCGTGTGTTGCGATTGCCAGCAGTGAGTGGGCCAATCAAGTCCGTTCTGTCCCTTAGGCTGTGGGTGAGTAGATGGTGGTCTGTCTTCCAGTGTCCTCTGGGGCTTTCTGCGTCTGCTATGAGTGTAGCCTTGTCCTGCTGCGTGTCTGTGGGCTGGGTGTTTCGCGGTTCCGGGGTTGCTGGGCAGGAGGCTCCTTACGGTGGGTGAGGGGAGGGTGCCTTTTTGTTCTGGGCGTCAGCTCCCTGGGTCTTTGTGCGGGCAGACAACTTCAGGTTGGTCGCTGGTGATAGGTACTATGGTGCCACCGCTTATTTGACGTTTTCCCTCCTCCATCTCCATCTGCATCAGCTATGCCGCACATGGTCTCCGCCATCTTAGGTTTGGGCCCTGGCCCTGTGTGATGGCCGGGCGTCATTGCCGGAACTCCGCTGCGAGTGCGGCTATGGGGCGAGGACCGGGATCATCCCCCCGGTCCAGAGGGGGGAGGAAACAGGGCCGGGTCCGCGGTGAGTCGAAGTGCCGTTCAGGCTCCGTTAGGCAGGATAGTGGGGTGGCAGCCGTCCAAGTTCCGGCTAAGTTCCCGCTGTGAGTCGCGGAGATCTCACCTTCGAGGGACTGAAACTACAGAAGCCAGCATCTCCTCGGATCCGGTAGCCTTTGTGCATCATGGGTCGCAGTGGTAGGTAGCTGTGAGTGCTGTAAAGCTTAAATTTCTAGCTTAATTGTTTGTATTTTGCAGGAGCCGAGCTCTCCTGCGGCCGTCCATCTTGGCGGCCCGGCCCCACCCCCTCTCGCTTACTTTCTTGCTTTATTAATTCAGGGTGTTCCTGATTAAGCAAACCTCTGACTAAGTATTCTTAAATACGTAGCTTCATATGTGTGCCACACCATTAATCCTACAAACTACTGCTCTGTTAATACAACTCTGCTAAATTTTAACAGGAAGTAGTGACACCTACAGGTCAATGTGAAGTGTTATTCATTAAATATGCGTGGTGCTTTCAATTGATAAAACAGAATGTGAACCTAATTAACTTTATCTTAACGAACAATATTCAAGCTAGCAACAAACATTAAGCCCCATTATTTTTACAAATACATTAGCCACTGTATATCAGATATCAGTATACCAAAAACTGCAGCATAATGATTATATTTTGCCTATAAATGCCTCTGTTATTTCTGGTACTATGTTTCTTTTTATTTTACTTTCAGTTTAATGTATATTTTCTTTTATTTAAAGTATGGTGAAATATTGGTTGGTTAGATAATAACTATCAACTTAAAGGTTAATTATGTAAGTCTGGATGATGTAAATTGTGAACATCTGGAAAAGTGCAATTTAAAAGACAGAGTAACTCATGGAAGGACCTCAAGCAAGCACATACTCTACATCTATCACAGCCTTGACAAAATCTTTTGTTAGTGAATCGTGTTAATGTGAAACAGGCCTCCTACTTTCTTTCTGCACCTGTTTTGGCTTTTATAGCTAGTGTCACCCATTAAATGTTGGTGATAAAGCATTATGGAGAAATATATCCTACTGAAATATTTTGAGATAGCTTTCTACTAGACTGCACTTTTGTCTTTCGAAGAACTGCAAAATAACAGAAAGTTTAGATTTTCAGTCTTTAATTCAGAAAAAGTATGTAAACTTGACATATACAGAATAACCGAAGGACCAATTGTGAGAATGTTCTTCAGTGATCGCAGGTGAGCATAATGCTGCAGCCAATTTCAGTGCAACTATATCTCTTGAGCTTTTTCTGACCAATCCTGTGGCCACAATCCCTGACTAATCTTTATGCATTGCTATTTGATATTGATTGAGTGTTTTGTCAGCCAATGTCAAGTTCCTGTAAAATTAGACCAATCTTGAACTTTAAAACGGTTTATAATTTCCTGATGCTGGAACACTAAGATGGTGAAGCATTATGTTGGTTTTTGCATCGTTTTCTGTTTTCTTGCAGTGTCATGTCTTACTACTGAGAGAAATTGAGCTCACTGTAGCTTGTGAATAAAATATATTAGAGATAAAGAGAATGAATTATTTTTTTGTAATTTTACCACAGGAGATGTATTCACTCAATTCTTAAACATTTTATTTAGTTATTATTGTTGCTAGAGTTGAGCGGACACCTGGATTTTCGGGTCCAGCGGGTTCGGACGAACTTTGAAAAAAAGTCTGGGTTCGGGCTCGAACCTGACCCCGAACCCCATTGAAGTCAATGGGGACCCGAACTTTTGGGCACAACAATGCCTCTAAAAAACTCCTGGAAAGGGCTAGAGGACTGCTAAAGGAAGTAAAATGGGGTTAAGAGTAGGACAAGTGCCCTGCAAACGAATGTGTATAGGGAAATCACTTAAAAATAACTTAAAATAAGCAGCCGCTTAGTAGATAACTCCCTAATTCACACGGTATTAGGGAGCTATCTACCAAAAGGCTGAAAGACCTAAATTGGTCACCTAAATTGGTCTCACCTCACCTAAATTGGTCTATAGATTACTTTGTATTAGTAAATTCAGCCCCTACTCTGTGGGGATATTTATGGGATAATAATAGTAAACAGTTGAGAATTGCCCACTATTTCAATTCTCAGATCCCAAAGATCGTTATCGTATAAGTGAAATGTATTCCATATCAATAAAATCACAATTTATAAAAATGTTATAAAAATAGAATTAATTTATTGTGACATTTTTAAAATAATAATAATAAGTAACATGCAAGACAATAATCAATGAAATTTTAGTATAACATGAATATGCAATACAAATGGTAATATATTTCCCAATGGTTAACACAGTTTAGAATCTACAACATTAGCTGTCAAGACAAGATTTATGATGTGCTTCACAGAGAAAAAGAAAAAGTTTCACACAAAGAACAGAATTCCTCAGAGTGCAGCGTAAGGTCGTAAAAACTTTAGCTGACAGTTAGAGTAACCATTTCAATGCTGGCTAGACCTCTTCTAGGCATTTAAGATCTATTCTTATGTAATTTTAAATAAAATAACATTTAACCAGTTCATTCGTCATTTCCTTGATCCATCCAATAAAAGAAAGCTACATGTTCTATAAGCAGAATTTTTTCTTAATTTGCCTAAACAGATATTTATCTTATTTTAGAGCAAATCAATACTCCTGGATAAATATAACGATACGCTAACACGTGATATGTCACATAAATACAGAATTATTGTTTCTATCTGCAGAATAGAAAGTTTAATAATGTACTTCTTATTTAACTAAGATTTCTAAATATCGAAATCTAATTGTGATTTATCCAGTCATATATCATGCTATTAGAACATTTTAATTAAATTAGATTAATTAAATGAAACCAGTATATTTACCAGTTAAAGAGATGTTCTCACCAGATGTTCTCAGGAGTGTCAAGGAATGTTTCTCTGTCTTTTCTCTGCTTGTTTCTTACTTAGCCTGCTTCCAACTTTCTCTGCATTCCCCTGCATTCATCTGCATACCCCTGCTTTCTCTCTTGATTACCCCTCTCTTCCCTTTGTCTTAACTTTTTAAAGGGAAAAATTCTCTGTTCGTAGACCAAAAGAAAAATTGGAGGTGTGGTTACCTTCTAGATAACCATTTAGGTATTTGGTCTATAGAGGGCAGTCCCGTCCCACTAAACATACCTATCCAGGAAAGAGTTTTCCTGGTGGCTATTTTGACGTCATTTAGGCTTATCTATATGGTTTCTATATTTTATATTCACTTGTTATTTCAAAGGTTTCTTTGGGATTTTTCCAGACATTGTGTCGGCATTTTCTGTAGTAATTCCTAAAATGACAGTTTGTAAACTAGTTTTGACCCCTACTTACAATGGGATCTTGTTAGATATAGAAAGTAAAATTTAATTATTTCATCTTCTCTGTCACTAATGTCTGGGTTTAGAATTTATTCTATTCCATTAGCAATTAGACAGTTTCTTATCACTTGGTTTGTTTATATATACATTACTTTAGCTCTGGCAAGTGGCTAGTTACAGAAGGGATAGAAATTTCGTGTCTCTTTGTTAACTTGAAAATAACAAAATGGAGTCTGGTCTGTTCAGAGTGACTCAGAATATACATTTTTAATTTCTATCATAGCACAAAATGTCTGCCGATATAAATACCCTGACAACTCACTATACCGTGAGTAGGGACGTGTCTAGGGGGGGACCTAATGTCCTCCCCCCTGGCCCCCACTACTGCGCAGCGGGTGGGGGCCATAAATAACTAAGGGAGATCTAATGACCTCCTCCCCGGCCCCCACCCCTGCGTGGCGGGTGGGGACCCTAAATAACAATTGGGGCGGGGGACCTAATGTCCTCCCCCCCGGCCCCAATCCCTGAGCGGTGGGTGGGGGCCATAAATAAAAATTGGGGGGGGGGGACCTAATTGGGTGGAGGGCCATAAATAAAAATAGGGACGGGGGCCACCACCCATCCACGGTGGGGACCCTAAATAACAATAAGGGGGGACCTAATGTCCTCTCCCCCGGCCCCCACCCCTGTGGGGGCCCCCCGGCCCCCACCCGTGTGGGGGCCCTAAATAACAATAAGGGGGGGAACCTACTGTCCTACCCCCCCTGGCCCCTGGGTGGGGGGCCATAAATAAAAATTGGGATGGGGGACCTAATGTCCTCCCCCCCCAGACCCCACCCCTGAGCGGTGGGTGGGGGCCATAAATAACAATAAGGGGGGGGGAGGTAATGTCCTCGCCCCCACCCTTGAGCGGTGGATGGAGGCCATAAATAAAAATCACCCCCCTCCCCCCAGAAAAATTACCCCTACCTACCCCCCTCATCCTAAAAATAATGAGGGGGGACCCTAGTCTAAATACCTGTAAAAAAAAATAGACTTACCATTTGATGTCTTCTTTCTTCTAAAATCTTATTTTTTCAGCCCCCAAAAAGGCCAAATAAAAATCCAGAATAACCGACGCGCTTTAAAAAACGAGCGCAGGGGGGCGGAGCCTGACCTCGGAGCTGAACGGACGTGTGCTGCACGAGCTCCCGACCGCCGGACCGGCTTTTGGGGGAAAAAAAACCCAGATACCGCACAACGACTGAGGCCACACTGGGCCACTACAACTGGGCACACGACGACGAACCGGCAGACACCTTTCCCCAAGGCCTACGGTACCGCAAACCGCGGCAGCAATCTGAGGCCTGCAGACGGCTAGGAGGGGAAAGTGCGGCCGACTTCCACACCGACTGGTACATCCAGCAGACCCACTCTACTCCTACCCCCCCCCCCCTGGACCGGTGGGGGTCATCCCGGTCCCTGCTGGCCGGAGCCCCGGAGAGTCTCTGGGAACAGAGTTACTGCACGAGGTGGAGCCGCACCCAAGATGGCGGCCCAGCAGCAATCCACGGCAATGGACACAAGCATTAAGCCGGGCGCATGGCCCCTGGAGGCTTTTGATCAGCAGTGCAAGAGCTTCTGGGAGATACTTTGCAACCAGGGCCTGACCCGCAGGAGAGCGGTGAAAGTGGTGGCACCCTGGATCCGACCGGTAACCCGGCGCCGCTATTATGGGCCCCTACCGCGAATCCCCAAAACGACCGCACAGCAGGGCAGGCGACAGCGTCCAACAAAGCAGGCAGGGGAGCCGCATGGCATTTCTGCCGACACTCGCTCCCACATTCACAGGAGCTGGAGTGTCAGGAGAGCCCAACCTACGTGTACCTTTCATGATGCCAGAACCTGGTACCAACATGGTGCACCCCCACATCCCACAACCCCAGCGACATCCAGTGGCCTAACCTGGAGGTCCAGCCCGGGGTCTAGCGGCAGAGCTGCATTCCGAATGAGGGGCACCCTTAAGGACACAAAACTGGAGGCCCTGCTGAAGAGCTGGGAGAAACGTAGCCTCAACAAACCGAGAACCGGCCGAAGCAACGCTAGCAAGCCGTGGGGCGACATCGGAGCAGGTCTGAAGCATCCGCCGGCTAGCAACCCCCCCTCCCTGGGCATTGGCTGAACTTTTTAACGCTTGGACTGCATATGAGCTGCAGGTTTACTACCAACTGTTTGGACATATGTTATAAAAATGATACATAACCCTGCAGCTGCTATGCCTCGCAGACCCTGCACGATATTCCTCTTATTCTGTTCAGTGATTCAGCTCATTGTTTAGTTTTTTTTTGTTCTTGTTATTTTTCTTCTCTTTTTTTTTAAGCCTCTGCCTTGTTTAATCATCTCCTATTAGAATGCATACCTCCCACGGGCATTTTCTACCTACTCTAAATGCTGTTGGCTCGACCCCAGGGGTCAATACAATGTATTAGGGCACCCAACTCTATACGTGTTAAGCCTCAATAGCCACCGCTAAACATTAGATTCAGTTGAGCTTGTTACCTGTTATTTTATTTTATCAAATGTCAGTAAGCCCATCTGTATATATATATGCACTTGTGATCTTCCCTGACTTGTCAGACTAAAGCTTAGAACAGCATAACTTAGTGTGCAAACTACTTATAAGCGACGCCCTTGAGAGTAGCGTTCAGCACTGTGTACTGTTTAGACAGACTGATATTGCATAAAATGTATAGCCCACACCTAAACCGAGCTAAACATAACCATAATATTGTTTGACACTAATGCGATGATATGCAATAGAAACGCTAATACTAAATTACTGCTACCAAACGAAGATGTAACTAGTTTTAACTAATGCGACTAACCAACGTATACTTAACCTGCCTCATTAACATAAAAAAAAATGTGTACGATTCACCTAAATGCTACATAACTGTTCACTAATCTGTATGTTCAAAACTGTTGAAAATGCTGTTGTGGCATTGATGTCAAGCGGATGTCAATCTTACACTGCAAAAATAAAGAATAAAAAAAAAAAAAAAAAAAACGAGCGCAAAGAAATAATAATCCTTCTTCACCCATGGAGGGCTCCGCTTATAAAGCCTTGCCCCGCCCTGCAATTAGGCTCAGGGGCACTCTGGTGGGTTTAAGCCATCCAATCAGAGTGCTCTGACAGGTAAATGAAGAGACTGACAGGTAAGTCTCTACATTTACCTGTCACAGCACTCTGATTGGTTGGATTGAAATCCACCAATCAGAGTGCTCTGTGTAATTTGACTCATAACACTCTGATTGATTACTTAATCCACCAATCAGAGTGTTATGAGTCAAATTACACAGCGTGGGAAAATTCCAAAGAACTTTCCCACGAATTCGGACCAAAACGAATTGCACATGTCTAGTGTCTAAGTATCTACATCTAGACACAGATCCTTTACATTCATAATGCAAGTGCCAAATAAAAGTTTGGGGTATCTGGTTACCTGTTTTTTGTAGTCTTAATACAACTATTCACCTTTACATTCCATATATATAATAAAAACACTAAAACACACAAAGAAATACATTATGATGGAAGTCTTCATCCACATTTTCAACCGTGCGACGGCACCTCAGCTTCCCGCTTGTGAGGGCTGCAAGGAATGTTGTTCATCTGATCCTCTCTTCTCTTCACAGAGGTCCTTGCGAGACACTCTGGCTATGAAAAGTTGGTAGGTGGTCAGGCTTTATTATGGCCGTCAAAACACCTACTTGCTGCTTTCTGTTATCTTTCTCAACCACGGTTAAAATCGTCTCATACATTTAATCAAACTTAAGGAACAGGGTAGTTTGCTTCAACCGGATCTTACAAGGATTCTCAGGATCTGGGGTAACTTGCCAGGAATCTGCTGCTGGTTTAACCCTAGAATGATGAATCCAAGGAGTCACTTCCGCCACCTGTACAGCGCTACCAGCAGGTAACGATATCCTCCAGATTTAGGCATAACCGTGTAGTCTACTTGTAAGTCTGACATGGGAAGTCCTCCCATATACTAAACTCCAGGAGGCTTAACAGGGCCTTGTCTTGCGTAGTTTCGAGTGCACTGTACACATCTTCTGACAATAGCTTTGTTAAGTTTAGATAATCCTGGTATATAGAAGTATTTGCTGAGAGAGTCTTCCATATTCTCTTCCCGAATGTGTACCGCTATGGAAGTTCTGAACAATTTCTATGGCCAAAGATGCAGGAATAACTATTCTTCCATCTTCTAACTGATACCAATTATTCTCCAAGTATTCAGGTTTATACTATTTTCAACCAATCCTTCTCCTGAGTTTTCTACACTGGAGGCCATTGGGACAAAGGTGCTGGTATAAGGGCAGTAACGTAACTCACGTTATCTTCCTGTCTTGATTCTGCAGCTTGTTTGACAGCACTATATGCCATACGATTACCTCGTACTATATCACTGTCAACTTTTAGATGTGCTCTGCAATGTATAATACTTACTTCCTTCAGCTGCCTTACTGCCTCCAACAATTTAAGTATTTCAGCTGCATACTTGATTTATTTTCCCTCTGAATTTAGGAGTCCTCTTTCCTTATATAATGCTCCATGGGCATGAGTTGTTAGAAAGGCATATCTTGAGTCGGTGTAAATATTCACTCTCAGTCCCTCAGATAGCTGCAAAGCCCTTGTTAGTGCAATTAATTCCGCTTTTTGTTTTGATGTTTCTTTTGACAATGGCCGTGCTTCTATCACCTTGCCTATGGTGGTCACTGCAGAACCTGCATAGCATATTTATTCCTTCTTTAACAAAACTTCTACCATCCGTGTAGTTTTGTATATCCGGATTCTGGATTGGGAAATCGTGGAGATTAGTTCTGCTAGAGAATACTTCATCCATTATTTCCAGACAGTCGTGTTGAATTTCAGTGGCTTGTGGCAAAAGGATAGCTGGGTTAAGATTGTTAACAGTCTCAAGATGTACTCTCAGATTTTCACATAACATAGTGTGATCCTTGTCTGCAGGTAGCATGGTCCTCTAGGGTAAACAACAGGCACAGTCTTTTTATTTGTATAAAGTCCAGGCACTTTATTTGTAAGTCCACACAGGAGACAGCAGCAAATGAAAACATAAATATAACAGGTTTCCCCTTTAAACAAAAACCTAGCTCGTCTGAGCACTGACTCACTTCAGGTTCCCTATCTCTCAGGGGTTAAAGGGACACTATAGTCACCTGAACAACTGTAGCTTAATGAAGCAGTTTTGCTGTATAGAACATGCCCCTGCTGCCTCACTGCTCAATCCTCTGCCATTTAGGAGTTAAATTCCTTTGTTTATGTACCCTAGTCACACCTCCCTGCATGTTACTTGCACAGCCTTACATAAACACTTCCTGTAAAGAGAGCCCTATTTAGGCTTTCTTTATTGCAAGTTCTGTTTAATTAAGATTTTCTTATCCCCTGTTATGTTAATAGCTTGCTAGACCCTGCAAGAGCCTCCTGTATGTGATTAAAGTTCAATTTAGAGATTAAGATACAATTATTTAAGGTAAATTACATCTGTTTGAAAGTGAAACCTTTTTTTTTTCATGCAGGCTCTGTCAATCATAGCCAGGGGAGGTGTGGCTAGGGCTGCATAAACAGAAACAAAGTGATTTAACTCCTAAATGACAGTGAATTGAGCAGTGAAATTGCAGGGGAATGATCTCTACACTAAAACTGCTTTATTTAGCTAAATTAATTTAGGTGACTATAGTGTTCCTTTAAACTAGAACAAAACAATATTGGTTTCACCAACCTAGTGTCTTTGTCAGCTCTCTGCACTCCCAGTGCTCCAGGCCAGCCTTGACTGCTTCCCTTTCTGCATTCTTAGTGCTCCAAGCCAGCCTTGACTCTCTCACTGGAGAGAACAGCCTCTCTCCTACCTGCTTCCAGGGAGGAAGTCAGCAGTCCCCCTTTACCTGCCTAGCAGGGAGGGGTTTATTCCCACTGCTGCAGCTGATTATCTGCAGCTGAGCAGTGGGTTGGAGACAGCTTATTTCCCCCAGTTGTGTATAAACTGAGGAGTGGAGCATTGGCCCACCCTGCTCTCCAAATGCTCCACCCCAGGGGCCCATAACTAAATGTAGCTTTGTGTTGCACACCACACATACAACACGTACTTCCCCTGGGGTTAAATGTTAAAGGCATCTCTGCCTTCACTTTATCACACTAGCTTGATACTTAGTCATTCGGCTATTGCTGAACCAATGGTTACCTTTGTAATCCAATAGAGTCTGTACTGCATGAGGAATTCGTACATAGAGTTCTTGATCCAATTTGAGTTTATCGGCCTCTGCTACCAACAAAGCTGCGGCAGCTACTGCTCGTAAACAAGGGGGGAGGCCACTAGCCACTGCATTCAGCTGCTTAGACATGTATGCTACAGGTCGTTGCCATGATCCCAAGTATTGTGTCAACACTCCTACAGCCATTTTCCTTTGCTCATGTACATACCGAAAGAAAGGGTGGGTGTGGTCTGGGAGGTCAAGGGCTGGGGCACTCATAAGCGCTTTCTCGATTTCCTCAAATTACTTCTGTTGCTCTGTAGTCCACAGGAAGGGATCATGTTCTGTGCCTTTTACAGCTTCATACAGGGGTTTTGCCAGTATCGCATAGTTAGGAATCCACATCCTACAGAATCCAGCTTCTCCCAAGAATTCTCGAACTTGTCTTCTATTCTTTGGTACGGGTATGCGGCATACAGCTTCTTTTCTTTCAGGTTCCATTGTTCTTTGACCCTCTGAAATATGGAATCCTAAATACTTGACAGTTGACTGACACAGTTTGCCTTCTTCCTAGATACCTTGTATCCTACCTTCCACAGGATATGAAGAAGTTCATGAGTTGCTTGTTGACACATCTCTTTGGTGATTGCGGCTATCAAAAGATCATCCACATACTGGAGTAGTACACATTTCCCTGGAATGGATTTGAAATCTTGCAAATCTTGACTTTATGCAGATCCAAATAGAGTAGGTGAATTCTTAAACCCTTGTGGTAACCTGGTCCAAGTCATCTGGCGTTTTGATCCCGTAACAGCATCCTCCCATTGGAAAGCAAAGATACACTGGCTTTCAGCAGCGACTCAGAGACAAAAGAAGGCATCTTTGAGATCCAAGACTTTATAGTAGGTTGCACCATCAGGAATTAGGGCAAGCAAATTATAGGGGTTGGGTACCACTGGGTGTATGTTAACCACTGCATCATTAACTGCTCTTAAATCGTGTACAGGACGATACTCATCAGATCCCGGCTTCTGAACATTTAATAATGGAGTGTTCCAAGGGGAGGTACAGAATTTCAAGATGCCATACTTCACAAACTTATCCAAGTATTTGTATGTTTTTCTTGGCCTTCTGTGGTATATGGTACTGACGAAGGCTAACCAGATAAGCCCCAAGCTTTAATTCAATACGTATAGGTGGAATATTATGGGCGAGTCCTGGAGGATTATTTTCTGCCCATACCTCCTGGAATATCAAATAATGATCCATCACTCTTTGGGTTTGTGGTTATCATTGCAGAATACACATGCCATTCTTCTTCTTTTGGCACCAGTACGGCTAACATGCCCGGTGATTTATTGAACTGCAGGGACGTTGATCCATTGGGTATAAATGGTATTTGTGCTTCAAGCATTGACAATAGATCTCGTCCTAGAAGTTGAATTGGACATTCCGGCATATATAGGAACTGATGCTTAACAAAATGGCCCCCTAGTGTGCAAGTACGACTCCTGAGAACCGGTCTAATAGCCACTTTCCAAGTAGCTCCTATTACAGTAACAGTCTTTCCAGAGGGAGGGGCTACTTATTTGGTCACAACGGAATGTCCAGCACCCGTATCAATCCTGAAGGGACTTTTCTTTCCCCCTATTGTTACTTTGACCATAGGCTCTGCTCGGCCAAGGGGGATGGACCCTAGTCTGTATCAATAGTCCTCTATCAGCCAGACCCACAAAGTCTCTATCATCCCTATCTTTTGGTCTCTGTGTAGGGGGAACGTACCTACTTTCCTGGACGTCTCATCTGTTACTATTGTCACTCCCTCCAAGACTTCCTCTTGTCTAAAACTTGCTTTATATTCCATATGTGGGCAGTCACTTTTCCAATGTCCTTCCTCTCTGCAATACGCACATTGATTTCCACCTAACTGTGGTCTGTCATTCCTAATCTCACCTTCCTTTTCTATCTCTCCTCCTTGCCTAACCACTCCTGTATTGCTACAGCTAGCATATCCACTTTCTTTTTCATTCTGCGTTCCTTCTCACGCTGCGTTTCAGCTTCCCTGTTCATATAAACCCTGTTTGCGACTTCCATTGGGATGTTATGGACATCCCTGCAAATCCCTCTAACTTTTGCAATTTCCTTTTAATGTCACTCTGGGCCTGGCTGCCGAATGCCGAATTAATCCTACAAGAATTCAGGGGCTGAGGGAATCATATCAGCAATCAGGATCCGTATTGGGGAAATGGGTAGCAGCCCAAGCCGCTGGATTTGCTTGGTTTTGGGTATGGGCAGTCTCCTCAAGTGCTTCAATGGCCGCTTGGTTAATATGGGTCCTTTCCTCAGAATTAAATAGAGTTAATAATAACTGCAGGCAATCAGCCCAAGTAGGGTTGTGGGTTTGTATGATCGATGTGGTTTTTCAGTCATAGTCATCAGTGATAGCTTGTGGTTTTTCCATGTATTAGGGGTTATGGGTTTTCCAAATAAATAAGTTGATTGTAGTAAAGGGAACATATTCACATACAGGGTCTCAGTCTCCCAATTGCAACTGGCCATTGCCATCAATGTGTGTTGGGCCAGGAGTAAGTCAGAGAGGCATCTGTAAATGCCAGGTTGGAGGGTACCAGTAATCATACATATTAAAACTGGACTACGGACATTTATAGAATATTGTAGTCTAACAAGTTCCGGGTGGGGGTCATCAGGTGGGTAGTAGAAGGTAAGTTCGGCATCTCAGTTTGTAATTTAGTAAAGGGGGATATCTTGGACAAGGCTGCGATGGACCCGTCCAGTAACACACACGTGCACACACGCACAGGATCCTCACACATTTCACAACATTAATGACGTCTCACACATACAGAACAAAATCAAACCCCACCAATAGTTACACAATTATCTATAATCATAGTTAATCAACATCTAAACCACCCGATCGCATAATATTTCGACAATTCCGTATCAACAATCAGTGGTTGTGGTACTGTCAGTGGATATGGTAAATCAGTGATTATGGTATTGTAAAGTGGTTATGGTATCATAATGTGGTTATGGTATTGTAGTTATAATGTCAGTCAGTATTTATGGTGTCGTGGTTATAATGTCAGTAGTTGTGGTGTCAGTAGTTATGGTGTTGTGCGTAATTAAACACTATCTGCACTTTACAAGTCCACTAAACAGCATAGCTCAAACTTTAGCAAGACATACAAATTACAGACTAGAGCTTAGCTATACAATATTTACACCAGAATCTAGCTAAACAATATATATACATCAGAGTTTAACTAAACAGTATTCTAAACTGAACAGAGCTTATACTGGAGTTCAGTTAACCAAATAGCTCCACACTTCGAGATCTAGTGAACGAAATTTACAACAGAATTCAACTAGTCAAGAAACCAGAAACATACTTCGAGATCTAGCGAATGGAATTTACAACAGAATTCTTCTAGTCTACTCGCTCCAGAATCTACGATCTAGTGAACAGAATCTACAACAGAGTTCAACTAGTGCAGAAACCAGAATCAGAACATACTTCGAGATCTAGCGAACGGCATTTACAACAGAATTCGGCTAGTCTACTCACTCCAGAATCCACGATCTAGTGAACAGAATCTACAACAGAGTTCAACTAGTCCAGAAACCAGAATCCGACTGAACATATATACATCAGAATTCAGCCGGACAAACAGACCCTATGCTAAACGGGCTAGCTACAGAGCGTTTAGCTTAAGACGGTGTATGGGCGCCTCTTCCCTCCGTTCGGAGAGGTTAGTCAGATACAGATACAGATTTTCCCCTAGTGGGTCACCTGACATTCCTGGACCTGGGGTTCGAAATTCATAGACGGGACACCCCGATACCCACTGCGCAGAAGCTGATTGTCTCCCCGCGGTTCTCTGTGCTGGTTTCCCTGACGATTATTTTCCTGACGAATTTGGTTTCAGTTCTTGCACATGCTCATTGCATTGATGACAGTATCTTAGCTACATGTATTTGCCACATGGAGATTTTAGGCCTACTAAATTTTGGGCCTAGCTGAAATCCCATCACAGTCCCAAAAGCCAGCAGCAACCATATATTGCAAAGTATTACTACTAATATTAGAATGCATATTCAAGAAAGAGAGATAGCAGCTGAAAGTACTAGTAGGAGCGTTGTTGAGGAGGGTCAGTCACCAGCATCAGGGCCGGCGCTACCATAAGGCGGCCCAGGCGGCCGCCTTAGGGCGCACCGGCCCTGGGGGCGCAAAATCAGGGTGACCGGAAGGAGGGAAGCGCACTGCGCTCCCCTCCAACCGACGACCTATTGTAGCGTGGCCGAGCGCCCGGTTCTGCGGGCGCGCGAGGGAGCACTCTCCCATGTGTGCTTCCTCTTCAGCTCCCTCGCGCGCCGCATACTGATACCGGAGCCGGAAGATGACGTCATCTTCCGGCTCCGGCATCCCTACGCGGTGCGCGAGGGAGCTGAAGAGGAAGCACACATGGGAGAGTGCTCCCTCGCGCCCGCCCGCCCGCCCGCCAGCCAGCCAGCCTGCCTACCCGCCCGCCTGCCAGCCTGCCTACCCGCCCAGGAGCCCAGCAGCACCACTGGACCCCAGGGAATCCCTTCAGCACTCCAAAAAGGTAAGGAGGCTGGGGGATTAAATAAAAAAAAAAAAAACATGTGTTAGTGTGAGTGTTAGTGTGTGTGTGTGTGTGTCTGCTAGTGAGTGTCAGTGTGTGTGTCTGCGTGTGTGTCTGCTAGTGAGTGTCAGTGTGTGTGTCTGCTAGTGAGCGTCAGTGTGTGTGTCTGCTAGTGAGCGTCAGTGTGTGTGTCTGCTAGTGAGCGTCATTGTGTGTGTCTGCTAGTGAGCGTCATTGTGTGTGTCTGCTAGTGAGCGTCAGTGAGTGTGTCTGCTAGTGAGCGTCAGTGAGTGTGTCTGCTAGTGAGCGTCAGTGAGTGTGTCTGCTAGTGAGCGTCAGTGAGTGTGTCTGCTAGTGAGCGTCAGTGAGTGTGTCTGCTAGTGAGCGTCAGTGAGTGTGTCTGCTAGTGAGTCTGCTAGTGAGCGTCAGTGAGTGTGTCTGCTAGTGAGCGTCAGTGAGTGTGTCTGCTAGTGAGCGTCAGAGTGTGTCTGCTAGTGAGTGTCATTGTGTGTGTCTGCTAGTGAGTGTCATTGTGTGTGTCTGCTAGTGAGCGTCAGTGTGTGTGTCTGCTAGTGAGCGTCATTGTGTGTGTCTGCTAGTGAGCGTCAGTGAGTGTGTCTGCTAGTGAGCGTCAGTGAGTGTGTCTGCTAGTGAGTGTCATTGTGTGTGTCTGCTAGTGAGTGTCTGCTAGTGAGTGTCAGTGAGTGTGTCTGCTAGTGTCAGTGAGTGTGTCTGCTAGTGTCAGTGAGTGTGTCTGCTAGTGTCAGTGAGTGTGTCTGCTAGTGTCAGTGTGTGTGTCTGCTAGTGAGTGTCAGTGTGTGTCAGTGAGTGTGTCTGCTAGTGAGTCTCTTACTGAGTGTGTTTGTGTGTGTATTAGTGAGTCTGTTTGTCAGTGAGTGTGTGTTTGTCAGTGAGAGTGTATGTTTTGTAAGTGAGTGTGTATGTATGTCTGTCGCTGAGTGTGTCTGTCAGTAAATGTGTGTCCGTTAGCTGGTGTGTATGCATCTGTTCGTGAGAGTGTGTGTGTGTCTTCAGCACTTACCTTTCTCCCTTGGCGCTGGGGATTCCTCCGCCTCTCAGCTCCGAATGCTCTTGCCGCGCACGCATTCAAACCGCCCATAGGAAAGCATTACTCAATGCTTTCCTATGGACGTTCAGTGTTTTAGAATAGCGGAAGCTCCTCTAGAGGCGGTCAGTGAGACATCCACTAGAGGCTGAATTAACCCTCGGTGAAACATAGCAGTTTCTCTGAAACTGCTATGTTTTCAGCTGCAGGGTTAAAACTAGAGGGACCTGACACCCAGACCACTTCATTGAGCTGATGTGATCTGGGTGTCTGTAGTGGTCCTTTAAGTGTGTGTGCATCTGCATGCACTGGCGTACGTACCGCGGTCGCAGGGGTCACAGCCCTGCAACCCCTGCGACCAGGTGCCCGCCGCCATGTGTTGCGGCCCCGGCCCGCGCAGAGTAAGCGCGAGAGGGGGGGGCACGGATCAATTTGCGCACTGGGGCCCCATGGGTCATGTGTACGCCACTGCACCTACCCTGGTGTCTGCCGCAGGCTGTGTGGAGGGGGCGAGGATATGAATGACATCATATCCCTGCTCCCTGTGTACCACACAGCGTGGCTGGCGCCCTGTGATGGGGCTGGGCTGCAGGACAGGACTCCAAGGAGCCAGACAGCATGCATCCAGGGGACAAGATTGAACTGATGTAAGTATGTAATTGTGTATGTCTATGTATGTACGTATGTCTCTGTATGTATGTATGTATGTTTGTAGGTCTCTGTATGCCTGTATGTCTGTACAAAATGTATGTGTCTGTATGTGTCCGTATGCCTGTATGTCTCTGTATGTACAAATGTATGTGTCCGTATGCCTGTATGTCTCTGTATGTACAAATGTATGTGTCTGTATGCCTGTATGTCTTTGTATGCCTGTATGTATGTGTCTGTATGCCTGGATGTCTCTGTATGTATGTTTCTGTATGTCTATGTATGTAAATATGTGTCTGTATGACGGTATGCCTCTGTATGTATGTCTTTATATGCCTGCATGTCTCTGTATGCATGTATGTCTCTGTCTGTGTCTGTATGTCTCTGTATGATTATTTCTGTGTTTGTATGAACCTTATTTTAAACGAGGGTGGGGGGCACCAAAATGCATCTTCGCCTGTGTAACTAAAAATCCTAGCACCGGTCCTGACCAGCATTAGTGTTACCATTATTACCTGCAGATGTAATATTTTCAACCTCCACCGAAAAAGAGTTTGAAGAAAATATAACAGACTTGAAACATAAGGAGGAATTAGATTTATATTATGTTTTAGAGGAAAAGAGGAGGAGCAACAGGAGCCTATTGTGATGACTCCATCTCCTGAAAAATACAAAGAGAAAGGGGGTGTTGGTAGTAGTAGTAGACAGAGCCTGTATCAATATTTTATGGACTGGAAGACGCATGCATGTGAAAACGCATCTTGAAGTTTCAAAATGAGAGGTGGGTGTGGTGTCTGGTAAATAGTCATGAGGATTTTGTTGGCATGGAGCCCAAGAAAGTGCTTCTGCATGTACTGCCTATAACTCTTTCTGTGAACACTGTATGATTATGACAGTTTTTGATCCTTTTCAATAATTTTTTGCTGCCTTCATCTCTTCAAGTCTGGAACCTTTATTATCTGCTGTGAGATTTGGCTGGTTGGTGATTTTGTCCATTAGCAAGGCTCCATTATCTCTGTGCACTTCATGTAGAGCTGAGTCGATGCTCTATTTTCCATAAGTGGTTGGCACTAATAGAAACGTGACTATCAATGACACCTCTTTCCCTCTTTATGCAATTTAAGGAGATAAGTTAAGAAAGAGTCATAAACCCAAAATATCTGTTTAACTTTTTCCTTTGTTAAAATCTTGTAGCACACTGGTTCTTTATTATATTATTTGCATGTTGGAGTTGTTCTTTTCAGTTTTGTATTTAGTGCTTTCAATTTGGTGTGAGCAGATGGGAATGGGGATTTATATACAGTTTACACAATTAGATTGTAGGAAACACAGTGGAGTGCTAACCTGTCGGAGGGTTACAGGCATAAGCAGTATGGAAGTCTAAACTGGTCTGGTAAAAACCCTTTAAACACAAGAGAAGCATGCCCCCGGAAGGACACTTAAAAAGGAATATACTGTACATACACATGGAATGTACACAGGAATATACTGTACACCTACAATGAACAGTATATACCTTTCAACTTGTCTAGTTATTAGTAACACACAGGACAATGTCCCAACAACTTTAAATCCATCCTGCTGAGTTTGATAATTGTGCTTGGCAACAGGTTCCATGAGTATTCATAAGGAGGAGATGGGTCCTGCTGATAAAGCTTGGTTTAAAAAGCAAACAAATGTAGGGATGAACTAAATGAAGTTCAGATTGATTCCAATGTGGGCAACTTTTGGAGATGGAAACCCATAAATGAGGAGATCATTAAACATGCTGCCCCTACTTATCTCAAATCTTTAGATTTAGGTAATTTAGCTTTAGGACTGGGCAGCTGCAGGGAAGTCAGAATTAATTACTTGTAGGAGTTAAGTGGTTAAAAAAGTTAATAGTAAACAATAACAGCAGGGCTGGGAGTTATTTAACCCCTTCAGGACGGAGTCAATAGTGCACGTTCTGATCAAAACAAAACGTAAACAAAAACTGGAATTTGCGCTATATGTCTGTTCACCCGTAGTTCCCCTCTTTCAAATTATATGCACCCCACTTATTATATATCATTTTGTTCAGGAGAAACAGGGCTTTAATCTATCATTAACTATTCATATATGGAACATCATTTATTATGAATAAAAGTAAAAAAAATGTGAGAAAATAAGATTTTTTTTAAATTTGCATTTCTGTCTGACATTTTAACTGTGAATGTCATAATACTGTTAGGTTTTACTGCAAAAAAATGCACATATTTGTAATCAGCGATGTCTCACGAGTACAACAGTACCCCCCATTAACAGGTTTTATGTTGTTTTGGAAAGTTACAGGGTCAAATATAGAACATTCCATTTTCAAATTGAAATTTGCCAGATTGGTAATGTTACCTTTGAGACGGTGTGGTAGCCCAGGAATGAGAATTACCCCCAAAATGGCATACCATTAGTAGTACCAAAAGTAGACAAGCCAAGGTATTGAAAGTGGGGTATGTTTAGTCTTTTTTAGTAGCCACAAACACTGGCCAAAGTTAGCGTTCATATTTGTTTTTGTGTTAAAAAAGCAAAAAACTAATATTTGGCCAGTGTTTGTGACTAAGTGGCTACTAAGAAAGACTGGACATACCCCACTTGCAATACCTCGGGTTGTCTACTTTTGCAAATGGTATGCCATCATGGGGGTAATTCTCATTCCTAGGCTACCATACGCTCTCAAAGGCAACATAACCAATCTGGCAAATTTCAATGTCAAAAAAATGAAATGCAAGCCTTATATGTGACTCTCTAACTTTCCAAAACACCATAAAACCTGTACATGGGGGGAACTGTTATTCTCGGGAGACTTCACTAAACACAAATATTAGTGTTTTAAAACAGTAAAACATATTACAACAATAATATAGACCATAAAAGTGCAGTTCGCATGTAAAAAATGCAAAAAACGTCACTTTTACTTAAAATATCATCGTTGTAATACAATTTACCAGTTTGAAACACGAATATTTGAGTTCAGCGAAGTCTCCCGAGTAAAACAGTACCCCCTATGTACAGGTTTTATGGTGTCTTGGAGAGGTACAGGGTCAAATATAGTGCTTGCGAATTCAATTCTCTGCACTTTCTCCCTGTGTTGTCAGGCATGTCAATCAAATTTTAATTAATCAAATCACATAATTACGTTAAAAGATTATTTAAATATACATGTAGAATTTTAATTATTATATTATTATATATATATGTAACGTCATTCTAAGTGTATTTTAATATTAATATATATACTTATATTAATATTAAAATACACTTTGTATGACGTTACATATATATAATATGTATATATATTATATATATAATATATATACATATTATATATATATAAAATTATATTTAATTTATTTTTACACTTGTCTTTTATTTATTTTTTATACTTCCCACCAGCAGGGGGACTGTCTGATATTTCAAACAGTCCCCCTGCTGGCAGATCCACAGCCAGCTATAGAGGGCCATGTGATCGCTCTTTGAGATGATTTGCCGTGGGAGGGCTGCCTGGGCTGTGAGGCAGTCCTCCCGAAGCGGATCGCGGCGGAGGTAAGTACATCTTACCTCCAGGGGCTGGAAGCCGTTACGGCGTGCTATGCCGTCATAACGGCTTTAAAGCCAACTTAACCCGTGACGGCATAGCACGTCGTAACGGCGTTAAGGGGTTAATATGAATTGAGTGGTGATCGTGGGAGCCACATGGGACTCCATGTATTCATTACATTTGTCTGACAAAGAGGAATATGTATATATTTTTAGCAGGAAGCATGGTAGAGCAGTTGCTCGGTCTGTAGGATTCTAGCACAGAGAGTGATTCTAAATGAAACTGTCACACAACAACAACACATTTGCAATGTTGTGACTGCAACAACTACTTTGACTATTTTGGGAGGAACAGTACAATAAATCTAAAGTTTTTTTGTTTTCCCTTTCCCTTTTTTTTTTTTTACGTATTTCACTGAGCCTTTTGGGCAAATTGATGAATATATGCTCCATATGAATTTTTGCTCCATGTGAGGGATTAAGGACTACCCCTATTGTCTATAAACTACTTCCATTATCTGTATGTAAGGACATAAACTGGATAAATTGTCATCAGTATTAGGCTATAATATGTTCACATTAGGATTGTCTGTTGTTTGTTTTATTTATACATTTTAAATTGCTGGTATATTTATTTTCAATTTTTATAATTCTTTATTTTTCTGTGCAAGTGGTTGATAAACATGTTTAACGTGCCACAACAGCACACATACGCTTTGCATCATGTACATTAGCATGGCACATGTAAGTTGCACATTTTTTATAATAAACATGGCTGGCTAGTATTCGTCATGAGATACGGAAACAGGAATGGTAGGTACATTATGCTTAGCTGACTGAAAGTATATTGAGTAGTTTCAAGATTTGTCAGATTATGCAAGCTTTTACCAGGAGTTTATATGACCTGAGTATTTGTACGATTTGACAAACATCTTATTTTGATTAAGAAAATGTTCTTAGTTACTATAAGTGATATCACAGAGAGTGACTGAGAAATTTTTCTGTGCATTTTCTAACAGACAAGCTTGCAGTGTCACGGTAACAGTAGTAAGCTTAGGAAAACAGTTCATCATGTTGTGACATTTGAGTTAAACTGCACGTCTTTTAACCCCTTAAGGACCAAACTTCTGGAATAAAATGGGATCATGACATGTCACACACGTCATGTGTCCTTAAGGGGTTAAATCAGTATGGGTCATGAGTAATGGAATGCATAACAGTGTAGAAAAGAAAAAAAAATGATATACAGGCAAAACATGCTATCTAGATGCATGCTCTTTCGAACATGGTAATAGTTATAATAGTTATAATATCACTGGTACTAACGGGGATGCTGTTGCTATGCAGAGAGCAGACAAATGCAAACACATGAGCATAAGGAAAGAACATAAGGAAACTGCTGCCTCAAGTATGCTAAGGGGCCCGTTTAAGGAAGGAGAGAGGGATCTCCAGGTACAGGCTCGAGGTTTTGCACATCTTATCCTATGCCCTTCTGGCACTGCGGTGGACCTGGCAGAGTTTTGTTGCTCAAGTCCCAAATAACGTTGTCCCACCTGTCCCTGGCTCTAGCACAGTCCAGTGCACCTTGCCCTCCGGTCCAGTTGTGGCCTGCTACCCAGACGTGGTCTCCGGATCTGCTGCCTGTGACCTGATTTGCACACTGAGTCCCTGTATTCCAAGGATGTGGGCTGTACCTTGGGGTTTGTACCCGGTTGGATTGAGGTCCAGGTGGGTGAAGGCTGCCGTCATTGTGGCATTTCTGTGTCCGGTGCGCTCTCCGTTTTCTCTTCCTCCGCCTGCCCGATTTTGGCATTGAGGTATAGCAGGGAAATGGGGGCTTTGTAGACTTGAGCCGAGTCGTGGCAGTAGTCCTCAGTGATTGTCGCCGAGTTTGGACGGGTGAGGTGGGAGTGCTTGAGCGGCTTGCTGTGCGTGTCCAGAATCCCTGGCACAGTTTGTCGAATCTTTCCGTAAAGTTCTTCACCCAGTCTGAGCTCTCTGTGTCTGTTTGGCTCACTGAGACAGACGGCGCGTCGGCCATCTTTGTCCCGCCATGCGGTCTCAGAATCATGAGGGATCGATGTGGTCGCAGTAGCGTGGTCGGTGTTCCCAGTGGGGACCGAGATCTCCCCCACTGGTCCAAAGGGGGGGGGGGGGTAACGGGGCTTCAGTTGGTTCACTGCGGGGTATGCAGCCCTCGGCGGGAGATCGGCCGCCTCTCCCAGCCGACGGACTCGCGGTCCCAGAAGGCCAGTTTTCAGGAGGGTAAAACTTTCAGGTTTGGTTGTGCTTGTCGAAGGTATCGTCTGTGCTTGTTTTCTTGCTGGTTTTGTCGCTTTTTGTTTAGTTTTAAATGCATTTTTTGTATATATTTGTATACATTTTGTTCAAGATATTTTATTGGTTTTAGCAAAGACCAGGGTTAAAAATCCTTGATCTTAAGGAATTCCCTTGTTGATGGAACACTCTAAGCACCAAAACAGATTTAGCTTAATAAAGCAGATTAGATATGTAGATCATGAACCTGCAGCCTCTCAGCTCAATACACTACAATTTAGGAGTTACTTTCCATTTCTTTTCAGTTACAACTAAACTCTGACCCCCATGTTTGTTTCTAATCCTTATCAAATAAACCTAAAAAGGAAACTACTGTGCCAAATGTTATAAATCAAAATTAAGTTCCTCCTGCTGTCATCTTATAGAAATTATATTCTTTTGTATCAACAGCAAAAATACATATGAGAAAGTATGAACTAATTAAAACAAGAGTCATAATAGATAAAACTAAACAAAGAAGCAGAAATGCACACCACAATCATAAAGTGTGCGACTTCAAAGAGCTAAAAATAACTCCCAAATAGTCTGCCAACCTGTAACCTAGGTATTGAGGATCTCTCCAGATGCTACCACTGATGATCAGCTGCCCTTAGCCCGGTTTGCAAACTTCTTGGTGTAATATGGGCCAAAACCGAACAAATATAAAGCGTTTCATCTGCTGTTATTGCAGACTTTTTCAAGAGTCAAATTTACTATTCCTTTGTTTCTTCCTTTTCCAGTCTTTCCTATCAAAAGGTAACATCCACTGTAAATCAAAGCTGATGTCATCACATCATGTGGGACACACCAGCTAAGGAATTCCAAAATAATGTCACCCCTATGTTCACTCTTCTGTACAAAGCCAACTATAGTCCGTACAACAAACACTTTTTGAAACATAGAACTTCGATGCATGTATATTTTTGTGTTATAAAATAATAAACACAATTACCAGATATATATTAATATAAAAATAATCTAAATAGCAGATTATTCTCTAAATAAATACTTTTTTTTTCAATCAATATATTATAATTGCTAACTCCAACTTAATGTCATTAGTTATAATCAAATACTAAAAGGGACCAAAGGTATATAAATATAGATGCAGTCATGGGAAAAAGAAAGTACACCCTCTTTGAATTCTATGGGTTTACATATCAGGACATAAGAACAATCATCTGTTGCTTAGCAGGTCTCAAAATTAGGTGAATACAATCTCATATGAACAACACATAACATATTACACCATGTCAAGATTTATGTAACAGAAATAAAGCCAACATGTAGAAGACATGTGTGAAAATTTAGGTAAGTTACCACATGTCACTACTGCCTGCCCTTCATATAGGAGGATCCTACAATGACACTGTAAAATAAAAACGTATATTAATAATCATACAATTAATTTAATGGTTCATTTTACAACCTTTGTTGCTGTATTCTTAAATGTCAACTTTAAAGGAACACTATAGGGTCAGGAACACAAACATGCATTTCTAACCCTATAGTGGGAAACCCACTATTTAGGTGACTTGCACAGCCTTCCAAAATACTTCTTGTAAAGTGAGATCTAATGTTTAAACTTCCTTTATTGCAAATCCTATTTAATTTAGAATTTTGCATATCCTGCTCTGTTAATAGACTTCTAGACCCTACAGGAGCCTCCTGTGTGTGATTAAAGCTCAATTTACAGAGCTGGAGATAAAAACATCTAAAGCAAGTTAATGTCTAATTGAAAATTATTTTAAAAATAATGCATACTGTGAGAGTCACAGGCAGGGGAGGTGAGGCTAGGGCTGCATCAACAGAAACAAAAGTAATTTAACTCTAAATGGCAGCGAATTAAGCAGTGAGACTGCAGCGCATGATCTATATACCAAAACTGCTTCATTAGGCTTAAGTTGCTTTGGTGTCTATAGTGTCCCTTTAAATGTTTTACAGGTCAACAATTTACACACTCATGATGGGCCTATTTGGGGGTTCATTTAAACCTTTGTGAATCTTTGGCAGGTGATTCTCTAGATACAATTTATTATTCAAATCTTTTTCTATTATACTTTTAGCTATGCATTATCACTACACCTCTTTCTTTTTCTGCGTTTTAAAGGACCAGAGTATAATCACTTTGTAACTTTTTTTTTTCATTGTTTTATTTATTGAAAAAAGTTTTTTCCATTTTATCATACATATAACAAAATAGTGCAATATACATACAAGACAAGACAATAACAGAACATGTAACTTGCATTGTTACAACTGTTCTAGTCCTAAGTTTAAAGATAATTCCTGAACTAAACGGCTAAGGATATCTTAATAAAGGATAAATTCTATCTTAAAGAACTGTTGTAAAAATAAGTATAAGTCTGGGCTATGGTCGGTCTAAACATCGTAAAAAGAGAAAATATCACCATGGTGAAATTAGCTATCAAAATCTAAAAAAAAATAAAAATAAATAATTCATTTATTTTCCAAAATTTTAATCCAATTGGTGTATTGGTCTTGTTTATTTATAAGAAGTAAGGAGGAGACTGGCAAATATTTTTCCATTCGGAGTTGGAATAAGATTTGATTAACAAGCTGACACCTCTGGAAAGAAAGATGTGACTTCCATTGTCTTGCTATTATTATCTTTACCACCAAAAAGCAATGGTTTACGAGGCACTTGGAAGAAGTGGAAGAAAGTTTCCAATTTAAATGTGACAGTGCTGTATCCGGGCCTTTTTTAATTGTAATATTGGATAAACATTTAAGTATTTCAAAAGACCATTCCAAAAGACTATTAACTAAACTACAATGCCACCATATATGGACGAGTGTTCCCTCTGGATAGCCACAACACCAACAATGAGGAATTTGACCTGGATACATTTTACTTAATTTATATGGAGTCAAGTACCATTTATACATAATCTTATATTGACATTCGACTAAGTTCTGACAGGGAATATATTTACGGGTATCTTTAAGAGATGTACACCATTCCTGCTCAGCTATGTCAATATTTAGGATCTTTTTCCATTTATCGAGTATCTTTAGAGGTTGTTGATCCAAATTAGATAACAACTTAGTAGCTTTTGAAAATAATTTGTTAACCTTAGTATATCTAAAGATGGTTTGAATAAGACTATCGATTTTTGGCGACGTTTTTAGTAAGAACTTATTCAAGAAATGTTTAATTCTTAAATAAGAAAAGAGTTATTTATTGGGGAGAAGGAGTTTGGCTTGAATATCAGCAAAGGGTAGGATTTGATCCTCCTGGAGGATGTCTCCAATCGTCCATTGAAATTTGGACCAATTATTTAAAGAGATATCCTCAATATTATCTTCTAAAACAATCAAATGTGATGACTTAATTATTTTATTCGAAATTTTTTGTTTTTTTTTATCATTTCCCAAGCAGTAATAATTTGTGACAGGATTAATGATTTACTACGTAAAAATGCTGTCGTTTTTTTTTTTTTTTATGCCATAAATATATTTCTAATCTATCTTTTCCAACCGCCTCGGATTCAATTTGGTACCATGTGTCTGTTTTGAACGATTCAACCTGAAGTTTATATATGTGACCAATGGTGTTAGCATAGTAACAATTTCTGATATTTGGGTAATTTACCCCTCCATTTTGGGGTTTCCTAGAGAGAACTTTAGAGCTTATTCTGGGACTTGACATTTTCCAAATAAACTTTTGAAAACTAGATTGTATCATAGTTAGCCAAATATCAGAAATTTGGAGGGGAATCATCCTGAATAGATACAACAATTTGGGCATAATATAAGCGTTGATTATGTTAATCCTGCCGATCCAAGAGGATTCGGTCAGGCACCATTCTTTTAATTTTGTATTTGTATATTTCAGGAGATTCAATACATTTATTTCCATAATATCATTGACTTGAGACGAAATTGTCACGCCCAAGTAATTAAAAACATTGTTAGACCATACGAAATCGTAATTGTCTCGCAGATCTTTTAAACTATGAATATTGATGTTAGTGGTTACGGCATATTTAGATATGTTAAGTTTGTAATTGGATACCTTAGAGTAACTATTTATAGCAGATAAGACTTGAGGGAGAGAGGATTGTGGAGAAGTGAGGTTTAATAATATATCATCGGCATAAAGTGATATTTTTGCTTCTGAGTTATTAGTTAGAAAGCCTCTGATATTCATATTAGTCCTAATGTTAATTGCTAGGGGTTCTAAAGTTCAAATATAAAGAAGAGGGGACAGGGGACAGCCCTGTCGTGTGCCATTGTGTAAATTAAACCAGCTTGATTGAATATTTACTCCTACAGTTCTAGCTGTTGGTTCGGAGTAAAGTGCCATAATGGCATCATGGATCCAACCAGTGAATCCAAAGGAAGTCAATACCTCGCCGAGGAAGCCCCAGCTGACCCTGTCGAAGGCCTTCTCTGCATCCAACGACATCCAACGACAGGGTTAGCAGCGGAATCCCCCGACGGAGTGCCCCATCCAAAATGTTCACTATTCTTCTGGTACAAGTATCAGAAAATCTACCTGGCAAAAAAACAACCTGATCAGAATGAACGACTCTCTCGATAAATGATTTTAATCTACATGTTAATATTGCTGCATATATTTTCATATCTGTATTAATTAAAGAAATTGGTTTGTAATTCTTAACATCTGTGGCATCTTTATTTGGTTTTAATATTGGAAGAATATTGGCTTGTAACAACTCCTTTGGGGTTTTAGCTTTTTTGGCCATTTCATTAAAAAGAGCCGTTAAAGGAACAGTTATTTCTTTTTACATTATTTTATAAAAGAAATTGCTGAATCCGTCTGGTCCAGGGGTCTTATTTAATTCAAGTCTATCGATCTCTCTTTCCACTTCATTCATCGTAAACTCATAATTGAGTTGGGCTAAATCTTGTTTGTTGATTTTTGGAATATCGGTATTATCCAAATGTTTTTTCATATCTTGGTTATCTGGTGGTTAACAAGACAAAGGCTACACAATGTTAAATGAAGATAATCTCACATTTAATTTATTTATTATTCACAGTGTGTTAAAAAAAAAAGTTTTTTTTTTAATCACACTGTGAATAATAAATAAATTAAATGTGAGATTATCGTCATTTAACATTGTGTAGCCTTTGTCTCATTGTGAGCCTATTTAGGCTTTCTTCATCTTTTTCCCTTTTTCTCTCACCCCCTTTCCTATTGATTATCTATTCCCTTACTTTATTAATCCTTACATAACTTGTGTTTCTTTAAATTATATACCTAGATAAACAAAATAAGTGAATCAAGTATATTGATTATTGATTGAATCAAGAATATTGAAAAAAAAAGAGCATGTGAAATTAACACCTTTTAAATCTTATTAATTTTGTGTTGACAAATCCCCATAACCATAGTAAAATCCCTGTTATGCCTTGAGACGTGCCTATTTCGTAATAATAATCTTGTAAAATATTCAAAGGGACATTATTTTACAATAAACACCGATATATAAAATACATAAGTTTGATTCTCTCCAGCCTCTTAATCTACCTAACACCTCCTAAAGGCTTGAAAGTCCCAGTAGTAAATTAAGTGAATCAAGTATATTGAAAAGTGAAATTATCACCCTTTAAATCGTATTAATTTTGTGTTGACAAATACCCACAGCCTACTAATTTTCCTATTTATGCCTTAGAACGTACCTATATCATAATAATAATATTGTAAAAAATATTCTAAGGGACGTTATTTTACAATAAACACGATATATAAATTTATAAATTTGATTCTCTCCAGCCTCTTAATCTACCTAACACCTCCTAAAAGCTTGAAAGACCCAATTAGAAATTAATTTAGTGATTTGTTCTATAGCCATGTCTTTAGCTTATCTGGTTGATCAAAAGTCTCAATTTTTCCATCCTTTTGGATGATCATCTTCGTAGGAAAGCTCCATCTGAATCTGATGTTATGTTGCTTTAGAATGTTAATTTCAGGTAAGAACATTCTTCTCTTATTTCTGGTATTATAGGAAAGGTCTGGAAGTGCTATGATGTTTGCATACGGACCGTCCTTTATAGATTTTTCTCTGTTAGCTTTTAATACTTGTTCTTTGAATTCAAACGAGTGGAAACAGGTGATTATATCTCTTGGGATATCAGATGCAATGTTTGATGGTTTATGCAGTCTGTGACATCTATCAATTATGTCGTTATGGCCATCCAGTTTTAGACCTAAAACTTTAAAGTAGTCATGTAGCATATGTTGCAGGTTTTCTTGTTTGTTAGAATCATTAAAATTGCGAAACCTGAGATTTTTTCTACGTGATCTATCTTCAAGATCTTCTATTTTGTTTTCAAGGTTGTAGATTTTTGATGTCAATGTATTTACTTGTTCATGGAGTAATTCTATTTGAAAGTCGGTATTTCTCAATCTATCTTCCATAGCTTGTAATTTTTCAGTTAGTTTAGAGATTTCACTTTTTATTTCATGTCGCATTTCTGTGGAGTTTTTTGAAATTTCTTTCTTTATTTCTTCTAAGATAGATTGTAGACTTTCATTCAAAACTTTAATAGTAATTTCTTCCTTTTCTTTATCTTTATTTATATCCAAATTAGATGGCTTTGGATTTGTTAAAGATAGTCGTGGTTTAATCCCTTTTGAATCTTTAGCTTGGGGAGAAAAAAAAATACATCTAAGTTTTTTTTCTTGATATAATTCTCCTTTATCTCCTTTTTCTCGGTTTAATGCAAGTTTAGGATCTTGAACAATTTTTTGGGGAGCCATCAGCTTCCTTCTATATTACGCTCCTTCTGCTGTATCTTTACTTGCTTTCTTCTTTTTAAATATTATTTACAATGTTCCCTTTCTCCTTTCTATCTTTTTTCTATCTTTTTTCTTTCCTCTTCCCTTCTTCCTCTCCTTCCTCTTTTATCTTCTTTCTCCTCCTCTTTCTTTTTCCCGCTTTTTTTTATTTTTTATTTATATATATTTTTTTGCAAATGTGTTTTAATAAATTAATATAGATTAATATATAATATCAAAATTCTGTGAATTTTATATACTCTATGAGTCAGAAGTTGAGTAAGAAAGAGAAGGAAACAATATAAAGAAGTTTCTTAGCTTTTAGATGAAGTTTTCAGCCTGCAACCTTCAGTGTTGGGAGTTGTAATTCCAGCAAGCGACTAGCCATCAACTGTTCCTAGCTGTTCCAAGCTTGTATAAGCGGGTGCTCTTATCTCTGACTTGTAGACTTGTGGCTGTAGAGGGTTTCGGAAAAATGTCTTTGTTGTTTTCAGGTGGGTACGAATAAAACACCAGACCTTAAAATAATATTTTCGGAGGATAACGATATTACACGCTGTTCAAGCACTCGGATCGGAAGACTCCGGTTTTACCCCAGGTCTGCCAATTGCCAGTTGATTCAGCTTGGAATATATCTATCAGTTTAGGAGAAACTTTAGAGGAGACTTGGTAGGTCAGAGAAGCAACAGACGGCTTATCGGTCTATCGATCTATCAGCGCCTCAGCATGTCGGCATTTCACAGTGTCTCGCAACCCTCAGACCGCCATCATAATCCCCTCCTCTCGACGCATGGCTACGTCTTGCGTCCGCACCACGTCCACATCACCATCTGTCACTTTGTAACTTTAGCTTTATGAAGCAGTTTTGGTGTATAAATCATTTCCCTGCAGTCTCACTGCTCAATTCTCTGCATTTAAGGAGTTAAATTACCTTTGTTTCTGTTTATGCACCTTGTCTGTGTGTTTTATTTATCCACATTCCTGAAAGAATTAACCTTGTAAAATGGGTCATAATTTCTTATTTTCCCCATTCTATTAGGGATCGCTGTGGAATATCAAAATAGGGAAAATCAAAACTGTGCAAGCTCAGCTTGTTTCATATCAGGGTTATTTACTGAAGTGAGAATTTAAAGTGAATTTCAAATGTAAACTAACCCTCTGGGCACCAAAACTACTTAATTAAAATTAAGATGTTATGGTGCCAGAAGGTCCCTTGTACTTCCTTACCTTTAGCGGTTAAACTGTTCACACAAACATGTATTCCTGACCCTATATTGTTAAAACCACCATATAGCCCCCCTAGCCCCTCTTTGCCTTCCTAAATATAGTAAAATCTTACTTGTATTCAAGTCTGCAGCTGCTGCCTCTGCCTCTAAACTGCCTGCTTGACTGGCATCACCAGAAGTGGTGGTTTGAGCCAATCACAATGCTTTCCCATAGGATTGTCTGAAACACAGCGCTGGCCAATCAGCATCTGTTTATGGAGATGCGCTGAATCAATGCATCTCTATGAGGAAAGTTCAGTGTCTCCATGCAGAGAGGGTGGAGACACTGAATGGCAGTGCTTCATAGTGTGCAGTATTGCCCCAGGAAGCACCTATAGTAGCCATCTGAGGTGTCCACGGGAGTTATCACTAGGCTGTAATGTAAACACTGCATTTTCTCTGAAAATACTTTTTACTGCAAAAAGCCTGAAAGGAATGATTCTACTCAGCAGAACAAATACAATAAGGTGTAGCTGTTCTGGTGACTATATTGTCCCTTTAAGTGAATAACCTTGTTAGACTTTCTGCAAAGCATAACATAAGACATGTAGCCTAATTCAAAAATCCTCCAAGTCAGCTATTTTTCCAGGTCTTATTTATGTCTAACATTAGAGATACCTGCTTAGTGGAAAGATTCCATATAAATCCCCCCCTCTCAAAATATTGTAAAGCGCTACGGAATCTGTTGGCGCTATATAAATGGCAATAATAATAATAATAATAATAATATACTAACTAAAAAAAAGTCTATTATGAAATGAACATTCTGAGATAAACATTTTATCCAACATTCTGCTGTCAAACTTCTCAGTGGCCACAAGAGGGCAATAAAGTATAATGTGGGTCTATCTAAAGAACATTTTATTGTATGAATAAAAAAAAAATAAAAAAAAGGCAAAGCATAGAAAGGAAAACGGAAAGCAAATCAATTCACTACTGCAAACTGTTAGTGCCGAGCAATATTAACACAGCTTGTGAGGCTTTATTCTTGTTCCATCACTACACATGCCTATATTTTCTTTTTTCTTTTTTTTTTGCAGCAGCATCCAGAATGAACTTGGACTATAGTTATACTCTTTAATGAAGAATGATCT
The DNA here is from genome assembly GCF_036172605.1 of Pelobates fuscus. NCBI lineage: Eukaryota > Metazoa > Chordata > Amphibia > Anura > Pelobatidae > Pelobates > Pelobates fuscus. The sequence goes on along the minus strand of NC_086320.1, from coordinate 214,862,598 downwards.
GTGTATTGAAGAATTATGTATACTGTATCAATTAAATCTCACTGGTGAAGTTAGCCTCCATTCAAACTAGTTGATTGCCCTGCTGTAAGCATGGAGCCTTACAATGGAATCTTGGCAGATGCCTACTAGGTACACAGAACGGCTCTGTTACTTGGTTAGAATCATTGGTGAGTACCAGCACTTTCTAGCATACTTCATTCTAATTTTCACCATTTCCATGTTATGTTGAAATTCAGTTAACACTCAGATATATTTAATATATTTTGGCTTGTTAATCATTGGCATATGGATTTTTTTGGGATACACCCATAATGTCAGTTGCATCCCACTGAGCAGCCAGTGTCCCGAAGATTGTCTATTTCTCTACTAAAGCTTTATTAGTGCAGATCCTGGCTTGTAATAAACCTATATCTTACCTATTAACTTTAATAGTAAATACTTTTGTACCAGTGCTCAAGATAGCTGCATCATTATTTATCAAGCAAATTGATATCCTCGTATATGCATTACAATTCACATAAACAAAACAAAAAACAAGTGGCAGGTAAACCAAGCAGGGTATTAGCTGTTTTATCAATCACTTGTATATAAATATTTTAATACAGTTACAAATGTCTGTCTTGAAAATATAATTTTCTATTGATTGCCAAATGTTAGTTGAGTCCTGATCATTGGGATTATTATATTGAAAACCTAATGAATAACTTATGGTATCAATTAGGGAGCCATGGTAAGTCCTCTTTTTTATTTTTGTATTTGGAGCTACAATTCCTCAGACTTGAAGGGTTAATCAGATATCTGTGATGCTATCATTAAGTTTGAGTTTCATTCTGTGATGTGTTTGGCAGTAATAAGATGATGAATGTCAAGGTTTTTTTTTTGCTTAATTGTCATACATTATCTACATAACATTGTGCACGCAGAACATATATAATTGCATTTGTATCCGCTTGTAAAAATTCTCTTGTAACAGGAAAGTTAAATGTTGTGACATGTATGAAAGTGAGCAAATAACATCCATTACATTTTGAATTATGTAAGGGTGTGTTTTCTAAACAGTGCGTTGTGTCGAATTGTCAGCTTTCTCTATAGTTAGGTTAAAAATGGTCAATTGGAACTTGATACCAGACCTGGTTAGAATGCAGATTTAATTTTAAAAGTGAACTATTTTGCAAGTTGGTAGACAACTCACCTTAAACTTGTGACTTGTCAAGGGGTCAAGTGAATTTCAGACATTTGGCTTAACCCTTGAAGGACACATGACATGTGTGACATGTCATGATTCCCTTTTATTCCAGAAGTTTGGTCCTTAAGGGGTTAAATAGCCAACGATAATATAGATAACTTGGAGAAATTTTTAAATGCAACTATTTTGGTCAGAAATTAAATTTACATTGAATTCAAAAGAGTTTTGCATTTACATTTAATCAAATAGCAGAAAAGTGTACACCAAATGTAATGTATGGTCCTGCTCTGAAGCAGTTTGAGAGATTTCTTATGCTACAATAATATCCTACAATAATTTGAATACAAGGATGAAGTACTTCCTTTGTAAAAGTCTACACTATATATAGGTTGAGGTAGAGGCAAACAAATGCCTACAAAATTCAAAATACAAACAAAGAAAAATTAGCCCTGTGCTGCGGATACTCCACACTGAAGTCCCAACAGTGTATATACAACCAAAAAACAAACATGAGTCCTGCACATCCAGTATAGGTGTGCACACCCAGGTGCTACCACAATTTATTTGAGGACAAAGTTAATCAGCAAACGTTTTGAGCAGCAGCCCTTTCTCAATGCTAATGTTGTAAAAGTCTACACTGCCAGTGTCAGACCAGTTTCAGAACGGCTGATTACCTCTCTATATACAGTATACCAACATCCACTATTAAATGCCAGGGCATGAACTGTGCATTGTTAGGGAAACTAAAAGAAGTAACAGTATAGAGAATAATTTCATTGGAAATAGGGCACATAAATATCCAGTTTATAAAAGCAATATACAGCATAATAATCATGTGTAAGGACATAAACATGGGAGGTTATTCAAAGTACATAATGGAGCAGTGGTGAGGCAATGAAAGTGAATTGCTATGAAATGGACTATTCATTTTTTTAAATGCTAAAACGCAATAAAATGTTTGCAGCTTCATGTAGTATTATTGCTCTAAAGGAAATTTCCATTTTCAAACATTCATTTCAATTGATTAACCACATGGAAACATACAATCAAGCTATTTCATTTCTTTGTGCCTTGCATTGAAAGTTATGTAGATAATCAAATTACCTTTTTCTGCTGCTTCTATTTCTTCCACTTTCCAATAGAACAATCAGCTATTTGAACTTTACAGCTGCTATCACCGTGAACATCTGTTCTCTCTTTAGACAGGAAAACAGTTTTTTTTCACTGTGTAATTCATATCAGAGAAAAAGTAATTGACCCAAGAAGAAGTCTGTCTACAAAACTTTTTTTTTTCTTTTTTTTTGTGAGAGATGTTTTGAGGAACAAGCACGACAAAATCCAAACTAAGCATTTTTAATAAAACCAGCTAAATTGATATAGGATCACTCTAAGCAACATCACAACTTTACATAGCTTCAAAGTTAATGATGCAGAGAGTAGCTTACAATTGAGAGTGGCTTACAATTGAAGTGGTTTGTAAAATATTCTGCACCTCCAAGACATCATCTTGAATCTGTTAATTTCGATGTAGAGCTGCCAATCAAATACTCAGTTCTGTCTTCCCAATACAAACTTTGTCCAGCTTGATTTGGAACACAACTGCAGGGTAGGACAGCTGGAGGGTTAAATAGTTTTGCATATGGTAGACTGTACTTATTTAAGGCGTAATTTGGCTCTCACTGGTCTCTAGGATAATGGAAGGTGTAAGGATGTTGTGATGTAGGCAGGCCTGCGTCAGGAGCTTACTCTTTAAGGCAGAACCAATCTCAATATGCAGATGTTTGAGGATCAGCAGCACATTAGTAATCTAGATCAATGGTATGTACTTTAAATAGTGCTGGCAACAGTTTTCAAATAAGTAGGCAAGAGTGAATTCAATAACAGTCTGTGGTCAGAAGGTTGGCAAGGTCAGAGATTCCGATAGGCAAGCAGGGGATCTGGTAGAAGGAATCAAATAAGAACAGAGCAAAGGTCTTGTTTCCAATGTAGTTGTTAAATATCTGCTATGGGTTATTGCTATTAACAACAGTCAGTAGATATTAATGGCCACAAACTACTGACTAGTTTCCAATTGTAACCCATGCCTTTACTCTCTGCTCGATAATAACTTTTACCACAATTAACATATAGTGTATACTGTAAAAATGTAAAAATACATTTCCAAAGAAATTCCAAAATTCCAATTGCCTCTATTAAGGCTGCTGTGGAGAGGAGAGAAATATGCTGTTCTCCATTGTGGCACTGCAAGGCAAATCATTATAATTGCATTAAAGACAAATACAATGTTGAGAAGTACCCCGCTATGCCAGAGGTGGGCAACCTTTAGCACTTCAGATATTGTGGATTACATTTTAAAAAAATGTTTCTATCAAAAGTAAAGGAGGAGACTATATTTAAGGAAGAAAAACTACCACAACAAGGAAAAGATTTTAAAAATATCAGGAAGTATTACTTTACTGAGAGGGTAGTGGATGCTTGCATCTGAAGTGGTAGAGGTTAACACAGTGAAGGAGTTAGCTATAAGATAAGGCCAAGGAATAATGAAAGTATTTAGAAAATTGGGCAGACTAGATGGTCCGAATGGTTCTTATCTGCCATCACATTCTATGTTTTTATGTTTCTACATCTCCAATAATGCTCTAACAGCCATAAGCTGGAAAAGCACCAGGGGGGATATAGTCCACAACACCTGTAGTCAGGGCCAGACTGGGGATATGGAGCAGCCCTGGAAAAAAATATATGCCAGCCCCATGAGTAATTGTGCTATGTAGTGTGATATACATCACACTACATATATTTGGTATATTTCTTCTTCTAATTCAAAATATTAGTCCTTTCAGGGTAATTAAATTATACAGTAAAGCATATTTACATGCAGACACAGACAATTTTACTGATGCACACAAATAGTCTCATTGACAGACAATCTCAATGACACACACCGACAAGGTTACTGGTACACACAAAATGTAGTACAGACAAACTCTGATACACACACAAGCTTACTACAGACAAGCTCACTGTCACACACACACGCTCACTGCAGACAAGCTTACTGATGCACAAACACTCTCCCTACAGACAAGCCCATTGACACACACATGCTCCCTACAGAAGAGCTCACTAACACACAGATTCACTACAGATAAGCTCACTGACAGAAACATGCTCACTACAGACAAACTCACTGACACACATATGGTCACTACAGACAAGCTCACGATCACACACATGCTTACTAAAGACAAGCTCACTGCACACACATGCTCAACACAGACAGGCTCAGACACACCCATGCTCACTACAGACAAGCTCACTAACACAAACACACACACGATCCCTACAGACAAGCTCACTGACACATATACAAGCTCACTCACTAGCAGACACACACACACACAAACTCACTAGTAGGCGCACACACAGAGGAAGACATCCACACACACAGAGGCAGGCGGACAGCCACACACACACAGGCAGACAGTCAGTCCCACAGGCAGACAGTCACACACACTCACACACAAACACAGGTAGTCACACACACACAGGCAGTCACACACACACACACACTCACTGACCTGCTTCTTACCTCCACATCCCTTGGAGCTCCCGGAGACTGTTTTTGGGGGAAGCAGGGACTCCTTCCTGCTTCTCATGCTGCAGTTACCCTGTTCATTTAGCTCTGCTCTCGCCGTACGCTAAGCTCTGCTCCGCTGCACGCTAAGCCCCGTCGCACGCTAAGCTCTGCCCCACTGCAATATTGTTTTTTTTCTGTTGCTTTTTTTTATAATCCCGGCCGGCCATGTGTGAGCTGTGTCGGCCGCCTAGCGACCCCTGCTTCCATGCGGCCCTGTTGCGCCGCACAGCTCGCACATGGCCGGCCGGGATTACAGGAGCCTGATCAATGATGATTAGGGCTGTCATCCCAGCCCGAGGTGCCGCGGCCCACCAGGAAATTTCCTGGTTACCCGGTGGGCCAGTCTGGCCCTGCCTGTCCCTGCCCTGACCATGCTTATTGGGCCCTTGACATGGAATTAGCCACAAAACAACATGATCCATGAAATGCCTGGAATCACCAAAAAAAACATGACGTAGGAAATGCCTGAGCTTTGGTATGTTTTGGTTAACTCATGTTGGTTAACCACAAATAAGACTTAAATTAATGGTGCCCAGGAGACTGGGCATTTCCTGGGCCCAATATGCATTATATTGTTTTCTGCTGTACATTGGTTGCAGGATGTAACTTGTATTAGTAATTATAAAATTAGAGTCTGAATGTCCTAAATAGGAATTCTATTCATAAGTAGTAATGTGTACAAAGTATTTACAATCTATTAAACATAGGTATAGTTATAATCCAACGTATTGACAATCACATATAAATGACTTATCAAAGAAGAAATGTATAAATATTGGACCACTATAAATAAAGTATAATGGATAAATTCCCAGGCTGAAATAGGTAATATTAACGAACATATGTAATTCTACCAGCTGGTATCTTACCGAGCATGTGGTAGTCCATAAAGACTAGAGATTGTTGCTGGCCACAGGAAGAAGTGTAAATAATAATACACCTATGTCAAATAGGGAAATAGCAAGCTAAAAAGTTAAAGTAAACCAAAGTATATATAAGAAAATAATGAATAGCTTAATAATGGAAAAATAAATAAATGAACTAAAGTATATACAAAAGGGTGAATGTGATAATCGCACTAAAGTATGTACAAAAGGGTAATGAATACAAAGAAACATTCTTCTGATTTTAACACAAGTTCTATTTATAGTAGGATCCTTTTCTTTCATCTCACTAACGTCATAACCAGATTTTTATTTATTTAGTTAGAACAACAAGGGTTTAAAATTCCCCTTCTAATACATCACGTAGGGTTAATTTTAGCCTACCCAGTATGTCATCGCCCAGTTGGATTTCTATTGGTGAATCAAGTGATGACGTTTTTTGAACTCACCTATCAGAACTGACATTCCATCGTATAAATCCTGCTATCTCCCACACATCGGCTCCCCTCTAATGAGTTGTGGGCGAAACGCGCGCGTCAGGGGAACTCGGCGGTCTAGAGACTTCACTTCTATTCCATATCTCATTAAGACCGGACATTCTTTTTTTCTCATGATCCCGAGTTGGTTGAATCGCTTATGCTTTAGGCTGTACTAGGAAATAATACATATTGAGGATCAGACTCTTAGTCCTCCTCTCTGACTTTTTTGACATTAACAGTTTATTACTTCCACAGCAAGAGCGGTTATCCTTATCAGTATTCATTTACTGGTGCTATATATATATTTTTTGCTTTTTGCAGCAGTGCTCTGTATTATATATGATCATATATATAGTGTACTAAATATCAGATTTTATGTGCAGCGTCCCATATCGCTTGGCACTCAGTTCACTACTATTTCAGAGACTTGTTATTATATATTTTCTTTTTAGGCTGCAGCTAGGACACTTTGTGTCTTGACAAACAAACCTGCTATAATACAGAGACTAAAACTGTATATAGCCCATGTGAATCACAAAACTTCTCTTGGCACAAAGTTCACTACTATTTCAGTTCTATTTAGAGATTTGTTACAATATCTCTCCTTTTTTTTAAAGTTTTTTATTTGTTTTTCAAAAACAATCAATGTCATACTGAAAAGGGTACAGAAGGGGGGGGGTGTTCAGGGTTACATCAAGGGTGACAACTGACATCATATTTAGTGGATACAGTATTGAATATATACATTTCGGAATGGATACATTGTAAGAGACATGAAGTTATGCAGGAAGTGTACCATTGTTATCGTATTTGTTCCTGAGATTTAGATCGAGACTGAGAGTGGGGATTGTCTTTAGTAGTATATTTTTTCTTTGTAGTCTGGTGTTGTGTTGTGTGGTGTTGTGTTGCCCTCCTCAGTTCTCCTGCTTGTGGGTTCGTCATAACTCGGCCAACTATTACTTTCCCAAGTGTTGGGTAAGTACTAGTATGTATAGCAAGTGGTTGGATTTGGGAGTGTCTATATTGCGTTGCGTGGTGGCCGTGTTGTGCCGCTTAAACGCGGTGTGGATGGCCCTTCTCTGAGAATATCTCCGATTGGAAGAGTTCGAACTACGGGTATTCAAGCTGAGTCTTCGACCAGAAATCTCACCCATGGTTCCCATGTTTCCTTGAAAAGCGTATATCTGTGGGAAGTGGCGGCATGAATCTCTCCTTTTTATGCTGCAGCTATGTTACTTTGTCTTTTGAACTAAACTGTATATAGCCCATGTGAATTGCAAAACTTTGTTTTGCACACATTACTAGATGAAGGTTTCTGAAAACTTTTGAACAGAACCTCATTACGATCATACACACCTCAGCGATTATCACGTTCACCCTTTTGTACATACTTTAGTGCGATTATCACGTTCACCCTTCTGTATATACTTTAGTTCATTTATTTATTTTTCCATTATTAAGCTATTCATTATTTTCTTATATATACTTTGGTTTACTTTAACTTTTTAGCTTGCTATTTCCCTATTTGATATAGGTGTATTATTATTTACACTTCTTTCTGTGGCCAGCAACAATCGCTAGTCTTTATGGACTACCACATGCTCGGTAAGATACCAGCTGGTAGAATTACATATGTTCGTTAATATTACCTATTTCAGCCTGGGAATTTGTCCATTATACTTTATTTATAGTGGTCCAATATTTATAAATTTCTTCACTGATAAGTAATTTATATGTGATTGTCAACATGGATTATAACTATACCTATGTTTAATAGATTGTAAATACTTTGTACACATTACTACTTATGAATAGAATTCCTATTTAGGACATTCAGACTCTAATTTTATAATTACTAATAAAAGTAAAATTTTAAGGGCACTCACCTTCTCTTTTCTACTAACTTCTTTAGTTTCTGGGTTAACCCCAATATGAGTACCCCTTAAGCTTCCTCTTTCTCGCATTACTTTTTGGTTGCAGGATGATTCAAGAACCCACAAAAATAGTTAGTGTCCAGTAGTTTCTCGTGGTTGTCCACACAAACACAGGGTTTAAGTCTTTCAAATAGAATCATCAAATCAGAAATAAAATATGAAAATATTTCATAAAATATAACCTTTAAAAGTTATATATTTTAAAAATGGTAAATTCAAATATAATTCTGCACAAAAAGTACGAAGCAAATCTCCTAACATTAGATGCTATATCTAAAGTAAATTAAATTATACATGTAATTAAAAATAGTTAATAATATAAGTCAATGCTCAATAATCCCCTTCCTGTAATGCCCCTTACTGGTCAGTAGGGGTCCTAATTACAAATCCTATCCCTCACACGTTACAAATAGGTAATATGATTGAACTCAAAGCAAGCCAAATATTTGTGCAATGCCTAAAAGTATTCGCTAGGGGTCACTGTACCTAAATAATATTAATGGTAAAATATCAATAGCTCCATTTATACATATAGTGGAGAGGAAAAAGGAAAAGAAAATGTCCAAATTAGGCTGTTGCCTACAAAAGCCCTTGCCAAATGGTTGTAGATATTGTGTCCCTATATATTGTGCAATAAAAAGAATTAGAGAAAAAAATACTTATTTTTCTTATTCAGTGTTTTTTTTATGCCTCCTATTTTTTAATTCCAACAGATATCATATTTTTATTCCTGTGCATATAAAAATAAATAAGGAATGTTTTCTAAAGAAAAACAACAAAAGCCCACAGTTTCTTTCTCCGAGAGATTGTTTAACTAAACAGTGAAAAATAGATTAGTAAGATGCTGGTTCATGCTTCGCATCTGCCCCTCCTCCGACATTAACCGACTTGGGAGACCTGATGCGCATGTGAGGCGATGGTCTGGTAAACAGTTGCTAGAAGTGGAGTTATCCCTCAAGGGTAATTATTGCAGTTTACTAAAAACTGCAATAATCACCACTGCAGGGTTAAAGGACCTGGGATAGTGCACCCAGACTACTTCAATGATCTGAAGTGGTCTGAGTGCCTATAATGTCCCTTTAAACTAACTGTATAGGTAAAAAAAATGCATTTCCTTCCTGCCCCAACAGAACACCTACTGTCACTAAATGCTTTTTTCCCTAAATAGTGTAAAATTAGATCTAGAAGTACATCTTGTAATCTTTACTTTGATCAGATTTTCTGCTCCTTGATCAGATTTCTCTGCTTCCTGTATTTCAGCTGACCGTCTTCATGTTCCAGTAATTCTCTATGAGAATCAGTAATGCATGCCTTAGTAAACATGCCTGAGCACTACAGAATCCTACAGTTTTTTTTAGTCTAAAATTGGGGGTTGTACACGGAATGTCACTGCAGGGGTTAAAAACAAAACAAAAAAACTTGTGAGCGGGGCCTGACAGCCAGCCAAGCTAGTCATGTGTGGCTGGAGCTCTTTCAAAAATCTAATTATTAAGCCAAATATTTACGGTAGTTACAATTTGGCCACAAAAGCTACTTGCTTACAGAACACTCAACTGACTTTTGGGTTTGATACTGCCAGGTTTCTGCGGGCATAGGCTGTGTTGTACACCGCTATGACCTGCTTACATATCTGAAGCATAGGAGGCGCTTCTCCATGAATTTGAGCGATTGTGTGCTCGGGTCTGGGAAATCTTGTGCAACCACATGTTTCCTCTTATCACTCTGGACCATGCCAAGACCTCATTGATCTGGACTACAGAAAGACGTGGCAGGGTGAGGCCTTGCCTTGACATCCCCTGTAGGTTACTGTGGGCAGAGGGCATAATTCCTGCCAACAACAGGACTACAGGACTGCAGTCCAGGGAACCGGTGTCCGGACATGGCCTGACCTTGGGAACAGGACTGCAGTCCAGGAAACCGGTGTCTGGACGTGACCTGACCTTGGGGAGCAGCCTACTGGAGTGTGAGGGGACCAGGGACCAGTGGGGACTTCAGTGCTATAGATGTTTAAAATATTTATTTATTAATTTTGGGCTCAAAATATAGGGGTCGTCTTATACATGGGGGCATCTTATAGATGGGAAATTACAGTATGTTTCTTTCAGAGACTGGGAATCGGGAACATTTGACAAGGGGTTACACTGCTGAAAACAGAAATACATTTTACAGCACTGCAGGAAAATTACACAGAACTTACATACCCTAAAAGGCATTACCAGGTATTCAAAGTGTCCATATCTAGTACGGAAAGCGGTCTTCCACTCATCTCTTTCTCTAATTCGTAGCAGATTATATACACCACTTAGATCGAATTTAGTAAAGAACAGTGTATTTCTAAGTCTTTCCTGTATTTCAGAGATGAGAGGAAGTGGGTATCTATTTTTGATAGTTATTTTATTCAATTCACGATAATCGACTATTTGTGTAATGGTTCCATCTTTATTTGTTACAAAAAATATTCTTGCCGCTGTGGGGGAATTGGACGAACAGATAAAAACTTTCTTGAGGATTTTATCAATGTATGTTTGAAGGATTTTCCATTTAGGATTAGATTGGGGGAATATGGTACCATGTGGTATAGCAGCCAGTTCAAGGAGGTCTATTGGGCAATTATATGGTCTACGAGAATGAAGTACTGCTGTATTAGCTTCTGAAAACATATGAAATTCAATATATTGAGGAGGAATAAAACTTTGATATTATGTAGTATATAAATGACAATAATAATAATAATAGTAGCCAAGATAATCCTATTACTACCTGGAACAGAGCTGAGGGGATGATATCAGAATATGATTTTTCTGTATTTGTCTTATTTAGCGCTATAGAAAGAGAACCTGTATGTTTTGTAATAGGTCTTATGGGAACTGAGTAATAAGTTGCCTGCTTTAGTGGTTGGAGAAAAGGAGTTGTCATTCACTTGGAAAATTTCTGAAGCTTTGTCTTTGTCTTTGACAATTGATTTTTTTCTGCCAATAGCAATATTGGGTTCATGATGGGTGGACGGGGGGTATTCTAGAGGATTGTAGGAGAGATTTGAACTCTAATTGTTTAATATGCAATTCCTGAATGGTCTGTGCTATGCTGTCTCATCTTTCATTGAAGTTATCAAGCCTTTGAGAGACAGATGCAGCATCTATTTTTCTTGCATATATTTTTAATAATTTAGGTTCAATTATTCTGTCATGTATCCCTTTAAATATTGTGCAATAAAAATAATTTGAGGGAAAAAAAAAAAACATGTTTGTCTTATTTAAGGATTGTTATGCTTCCTTTGTTTTTAATTCCAAAAGATATCGTATGCTTATTCCTGTACATATAAAAATAAACAATAAGGAAAGCTTTCCAAACCCCCCCAAAAAACAACGCACTTTCTTTCTCCTCTGTTAGAATACAAAGGAGCAACTGAAAGAGGTTATATCCATTAATCCATTTTGTTAATGATGATCAGGAGGCTTGCATAAGTTGCAAGGTTTGGAGAGGTTGAATCAGTAGCAAGCAGCAACAAGGGTTTAATAAGGTGAAGTCATTTACGTCTGAAAGTAGGGGAGAAAAAAGAGTGCACAAAGGGCAAACACTCAATAATAGAGTCTTGAATAACCTCAATGGACCTGTTTTAATAAGGGAAATAAACAATTATTCATTTAAAAAGAGGTAGCTTGCATCAATTCAATTAGACTTCATAATAGTAATGACACCATGTTTCACCCCTGATCCGGGACCATGGACCATGCATGAAAAGCGTGTAGAGTGCGTTGATTTATCTACCCATTTTCACTTCCCTTTCCCTTCCATCTCTGTACTTCATTCACTATGTTAATATGTTCAATGGTGGCTGGCAAATAAATAGGTACACTATGTATACAGCCTTTTGGCAAGGGCTATTGTAGGGAGCAGCCTGATTTGGACCTTGCTGTTTACTTTTGTAATAGAAACTAGTATATTTATCCAGCCTAAATCAAGGGTAACCAGAATCACATAAAAGAGGAAACATCTGAGTCAAAGATTACAGAAATCAGAAAAGTCAATGGAAAGTCAGGTCAATAAAAACAAAAAATCAGTACGCAATATAACGTGCTATTCGGATCAAACAGGAACCACAACAGGGTTAAACACCGTTGATGGATTACAGTATTTATATGAAATTAGATTCTGCAGTATTCCTGCATGCCCAGAACAGGTGTGTACAATGTTGCGGGAATTACGTCAAACATTCAATGTCATTAACATGATGCATGGTAGAAGCCCTATACAATCATGTGGGTGTAAAGCGTCCAGCATCAGAAATGATGCAAGGGTTTGATGCAGCTTTACTAAGAATTCTAGAATGGTTGCAAGAATGATGTTAATGGTGAGCCGTGCTTGTATACATAGTTTTGGGATATTCCAAACGTAAATACTTTTTTTCTCTGTGTTTCTGCACTAGAAACATTTAGACTGCCAGTCTATTCATATTCCTAAGATCTCAGTGTCCAGTGTCCATTTGTTAATTTTCTAGTCAATCAGAGTAAAACAATGGTCCTCTTTGAGAAGTATTACTTCAGTATTATAAGAGTCAGTATATTACAGACCCAGAACAATGAAATACATATTGCCCTGTACACAAACAGATTTGCAAATGGAATCCATAATACTTTTATATTGTTTGTTCTTTTTTCTGGTACAAAGCTACTACTGTAGTGAGTTATTGAATTTGATAACATTCTTCATGTATGTTGATATTCATGGACATTTCTGTGTTGTGCTGGAACATGACCTGTATGTACCCACCACTGTTTCTCAATAAAAAATGTTTTTAAATTTGTACACGAATAGGTAAATTTTATCTCCATTTTAGTTTATTCAAATACTTTTTCCCTAAACAATTGCATGGATGAAATTTGTCCAAACAGAAACGCCACATGCATGAAACCACAATTGTCAGACACAATTATTATTTTTTGGACATATCAACTGAACTATTTTTTTTTGCCATGCACAACTTTAGTAACACATCATGTTACAGTACTCTCCAAGATAGGGTCCTATGTCCTCCATTGTATTATATGCAGGCCCGGATTAACATAGGGGCTGATGGAGCTGCAGCTCCAGGCCCAGGCCCATGGAATAGGCCCATTAAAAAAAATGTAAAAAAAAAAAAAAAAAAACTTTTTTTTTTTTTTTTTTACACACTACTCTTAGGTTTGCCACCTGACTGGTATTTTACTGGCACAGCCAATATTTGAGGCTGCCGTGCCGTGCCAGTATTGCAGTAATACCAGCAATACAAATGCAGGTATTTTTCTCGGAATAAATGGAGATTACTCTGCAATACCAGCACCTGCCAGTAGGGATCACTGTGTGTGGAGAGAGGCAGGGATAGGAAGTTACAGCACATCTCTGCCTCTCTCTACTACTTACTGATCTGTGGGAGAGCAGCAACACAGCACAGAGTCCAGACAGCAGCTCTACAGCTCAGGTAAGTGAGGGATGGGGGGAAAGGCAGCAGGGACACATGGGGACACTGAGACACTTGGGGACACATGTGGACACTGAGACACTAGGGGACACTGAGACACTAGAGGACATATGGGGACACTGAGACACTAGGGGACACATGGGGACACAGACACTAGGACACATGGGGACACAGACACTGGGAGACCTGGAAACACTGAGACACTTGGGGACACTGGAAAACACTGAGACACTAGGGAACATTGGGACACATGGGGACGCTGAGACACATGGGGACGCTGAGACACATGGGGACGCTGTGAGACATAGGGACATTGGGAGACACTGAGACACTATGTCCCCATTTCTCCCAGTGTCCCACATCCAGTGTCGCTAGTGTCTGTGTTCTTAGTGTCTCCATGTGTCCCCATGTCTATGTCCACAACTGTCCCCATGTCTCCCAGTGTCCCCAAGTGTCTGTTTCCCAGCCAATGTCCCCTAGTCTCCCAGTGTCCCCTAGTCTCCCAGTGTCTGTTTTCCCATGTCTGTGTCCCTAGTGTCCCCAAATGTTTCAGTGTCCCCATGTCTCCCAGTGTCTGTGTCCCTAGTGTCTCAGAGTCCCCATTTCTCCCAGTTTCACTAAATGTCTCAGTGTCCCCATGTCTCCAAGTGTTCCCATGTCTCTGTGTCCCCGGGTCTCTCAGTGTCCCCATGTCTCTCAGTGTCCCCATGTCTCACTGTGTCCCCAGTATCCTAGTGACATGGGGACACACTGAGACATTGGGACACTGAGAGATATGGGTACACTGAGAGACTAGGGGACTGGGCGACATGGGGACACTGACACTGTAATACATAGGGACACTGAGACACTGGGTGACTTGTGAGACTGAGACACTGGGAGCAATCCATCTATACAGCAGAATCAAACTGTGAGTAGTTTGTTGGTGATTTTACAGAATTTTCTCTGATGTCACTCCTTGTGATTATATAAATGATTAAGGCTGGTATTTTTTTCCAAGAAAGGTGGCAACCCTAACTACTCTTCGCATACTCTTGCTTAAAGGAGCACTATAGGGTCAGGAACACAATCATGTATTTCTGACCCTATTATGTTAAAACCACCTGGCCCCTTCTTACCTCCCTAAGTATAGTAAAATATAATTAGTATTCAAGTCTGCAGCTGCTGGCTCTGCCTCTGAACTGACTGTCTGCTGACATCATCAGAAGTGGTGGTCTGAGCAAATTACAATACTTCCCCATAGGATTGGGTGAGACTGTCAACTAGGCAGATCAGGGGCAGAGCCAGCACAAGTCCAACATAGCCCTGCCCAATCAGCATCTCCTCATAAAGATACATTGAATCAATGCATCTCTATGAGGAAAGTTCAGTGTCTGCATGCAGAGGGTGGAGACACTGAATGGCAGTGCTGCACACTAGGCATTACTGCCCCAGGAAGCACCTCTAGCAGCCATCTAAGGAGTGGCCAGTGGAGTTATTTTCTCTGAAAAGACAGTGTTTACTGCAAAAGGCCTGAATGGAATGATTCTACTTACCAGAACAAATACAATAAGCTGTTAATACAATAAGTTGTTCTGGTGACTATAGTGTCCCTTTAAGTTTGGAAGCTAAAGAGCGATGTATGTGAACAAACCTTGTGTGGACTGGCTGACAATAAAATTAGTTTAGGTAATGCAGATGTTGGTCTCTCTAGCACTGTGGCATGTCCCCCTTTCTTCTACACTCACTACAAACACCTTTTCTCTGTCTCAGACTATATACCAGGAACTTCTGCCTGCTAGTAAGAAGGTAAGGAGACAAGTGGACCAGCGAGTGCTAGGGGACAGTCCTTAGAAAGCATGGAGTGAGCGCATCATTAGAAGCCCTTATGTCAAGCTCAGGGTGCTGCCTGCATAGAAAGCCCGTAATTGGACAGCCTGCAGGATTGGCGGGCAGCCTGACATGCATTCATGCCAGGCTGTCCTTCAAATTCTTTGGACAGACATGCCCCCTTTTTGGGCATGTTCTCCCCTTTTGGCAGGTCTGGTCACGTGATTCGCACCAGTGGCCCACCCTTTTACCCCGCCCATTGACTTCCTGCTTCACTGCTGTTAGGGGTTATGGATTTACTTGAAAGATGAAAGCATAAATTAGAGAGATTAGCATAGAGTATGTGTTTTCTTATAGCTGCATCCTATGACTGTTTTAGTGTTTTTGGTCGATAAGATTCCGTAATTAGGCCCATCATAATTGTCAGCACCAGGCCCAGTGTGCTCTTAATCCGGCCCTGATTATATGCAGTATTCTGAGCCCATTTAGTCACCAGTTTTCCAAAATGTGTTGCATTTTTGCATGGGGTTTTCACATATGTATTCAGAGTTATTTAGTAAAGTGAGCTTTTTGGGGGGAATTTAAAGTTAATTTAAAACTTCAGATCAAGGTAGCCCATCTGGAAGCACAGCTGATATAGATATAGCTGATTTAGATAAACAGTTTGCTTATTTTAGTCTTAAATTTAAAATTTACTTTTAATTCCAAAATATTCTCACTGTAGCAAATAACCCTGATTGCCTTTTCACTAGGAATTTCTTTAAAGATGACGTGTCCATTTATTTCAGATACCCGTTCAAAAATGTATAATGGTCTACAACAGGGCTGCCCAATAGGTAGATTTCCAAATGTTATAGAACTACAACTCATTAGATGCTTTGTCTTTCTAAGTTAATTCTAAAGGCATGCAAAGCATCAAGGGAGTTGTAGTTCTACAACATCTGGGGATCTACCTATCGGGCAGCCCTGGTCTACAAGCTGTAGTAGTTAATAAAGTTTTATAAAGTTCGACTACAGTGGACTTTATAAAATGATTTATATCTTATAATAAATCTCAAAATGTCATGTTGTATAGGGAAATTTACCTTAAATTGACACTCCACTGCGAAAATACAGGCGACCACTCATCAGTTATACCCCTAATGAAAACATGCATGCATTTAATATTCGAAAACTTACATCTTTAGGAAAGCATATTAATTAAACCGTGATCAGCTTTCCCTCCCCGTACCCTAATTCCTCTCATGAAACTATCATCAAAACAAAACCCTAAGCCCTCAATGGATACTATCCTAGCAACCAACGTTTCTACCCTTACCTTTTGTGTCACTATTCCCCACTCCCTCTAGCATGTAAGCTCATTGAGCAGGGCCCTTAATCCCTCTGGTCCTGTGTGTCCAACTTGTCTGGTTACAAATACTTGTGTCTGTTAGTCCACCCATTGTTGGAACTTTATAAATAATAATAATGTATTTTTTTTAATTGTGGTATAAAAACAGATTGCAAATGCTGCATATCTCTTGTCTCAAGTTTTTTAAGCCATCCCCTTTTTTCCAAGATACAGACTTCCCAATATAGCTAAATGAGAAGTATTTCCAAGGCAGGTGCTCTGAGTAATTGTCGATAGAAACTGCACTTTTTGTAAAATTAAAAAAAAAAGCATCTACTGTTTACATATAAATTATTTCAACAGTCTGAAGGATCTTTGTGGCGAATTAGCCACTATTTACTGTATTGTCCTAATGATGTGTGTATCCCTTTAACAACCAAGTATGTGTATGCTGCATAGGTTCTATGCGAACAATAGCGTTTGTATGCTGGCGGCATGAAAAACCGCCAGCATTCATACAATAGTTTCACGAACAGTGAATTTCAACACTGTTCGTGATACAACCAAACTACCGAAGGGAGACCACACACATGAGGTCGTGTGGCTCCCATTAAGGATTGCAACATTGTTGCAATCGGTAATTAGAAGGATTCAGGGTGGCCGCCGTTCGGCTACCGACCACGCGGTGGTCGGCCATCTTGGATCCTTTGTTAGCCCAGTGGTATTTTGTCGTCGAGCGCCTGGAACTAAAATCGTCTACTCGTGCGGCACGAATACCGCTGGACTTCCAAGCCGCTAGGGAGCCCCGGTCCTTCTGTAAAGTGGTTCCCTAAAGTCAATTGGTAGTTTGAATGTAACTTGAATGTAATACTTGTTTCGTGTGGCGTTTGGTTATTTATGCTGGGATCTGAGCGGTACTTTCACAAAATGTGCGCTCAGACCCCAGCTATCTACCGAACGCCCATTCATTTAAATAAAGGGAATATTGTAAAAGTTATATGTTTTAATGTAAAATGCTGGTTCTGCTGCACGGAGGGATAATCCACTTAACTGTATATTCTAGTGGGAGTATACCTCTCGTCCAGCAGTGCCTGATGGGAGAAATGTTCAGAATGCTAAGTCCCCCATGTAGTCCCCTACTGTATTACCTCTGCTGTGTCAGTATGGAAACCCCTTGCATGGGGACTTGCATAAATACTGGAACTGTGAATAAAGAAATCAGTTGACTCCCAGTCTAGTTCTTGGGAAGGAAGGATTCTTATAACGCTACTAGGACTACTGCATGCTGTATTTAGTTGCCTGGATTATTTTATGCTGTTCCTGTTACCCAGCAGAGATACTGTGAATTATACTACTTCTCTGCTACAATCTTTAAATATGATTTTTTTATTTTAATTGACCTAATGCAGCTGCATAAAGCAAAAATACCTTTAACAGAATCTGTTTATAGCTGTCTGCTTATTGATGAAACAATGCTGCACTAAATTGAACTCCTTTAAAGTCAAGGCAAAAGCCTGAAATACAGTTTGTATGGAACTTATGTTTTTAGTGAATTTAACAATGCTGCAGACTTTGCATATGCAGCTAGCCAGGCCTTGAAAGGTGCTCATCTGCAATCCTGGAGCAGTCCAGTGGAAAAATTATATCACAAAAGTTGGTATATGGATGATTCAATGGTCTTGTGGGATCCTATATAGACCCTTTGTTGTTCTCATGCACATGCATGTTAGTATAGCAGTGACATGGCTTCTGTACGACAAAGCACCCCAAACTGAAGAAGGAAGATGCTTGCAGTTGTGAGAGTGCGTCTGGTAAATAAATTTTCCTTCAACTTCAACTTTGTGTCACAGCATACTAAACAGAGATGTTACTAGGTTTTCCAAAGATAAATGTATTGTAGATTTGTTGTTAGTTCTTGATCCTTGATGTTATGCATGAATGAATCGGAATATTAAAACATTCATTTGAGTCCAGTAGATCTAATGGGTTGATAATAAGAATGTTAAGTAGTCGTGTTTTAAATAGCAGTAAAGTTAGAGGAAATAGTGTTTCAGGTAAGTTCGTAAAAAAGCTTGGCATACAGAAACCCCGCTAATGAGGTGGTCTACTTGAAAATAGTTTCATAGCTGAAAAGAGACTTGCGTCCATCAAGTTCAGCCTTCAAAATATGATGAGTCAATCCTACAAGCCTCATTTAAACATTGTTAAGGTTCTGCAGGAAGAATACCTAATAAATCAAACTAAAATCTTTTATTGTATCTGTAAAGTTGAATAAATCTATATTCAGCATTAAGAAGTGGGTGTATTATACTTGGGTTGACCAAATGAGTTATAGCTTTTCAAATTGCAGTTATGCTTACTCATTTAACAATATTTAAAGGAACTATTTAAACACTATAACCACTGCAAAGTACCATAGTTGTCATTGTGCCATTCTAAGAAGCTGCCCTTCCCAGCTTTATTCCTGATTGTGCTGTCCATGCACTTTGATGTCTGAGCTGGGCAGGGAGACGTGCTGTGTTTATGTACTCAAAGGCTTTTGTAACAGATTTGGAAATCTACAGCCATAGATATTTCCTCCCTATATAGTAAAGAAAAATATATTTTTTTGAATTTCTGCCTTGTCCTGATCCTCCTTGATTTACACACCCAGCTCAAATTTAATGCAGCACTTTCACTCTTAACCCCTTAAGGACACATGACATGTGTGACATGTCATGATTCCCTTTTATTCCAGAAGTTTGGTCCTTAAGGGGTTAAAGGAGAGAGAACACTTTAACGTTAGGAATACAAAACTGTATTCCCAGGTCTATAGTGTCCCTCTGCTGCTGCCCCCAGTGTTGAAAGGGTTAAAAACCTTTTTATCATTTAAGTTAATTCCAGTGTTTGGGTCCCTCAACACTGGCTCTGTCTTCTTTACCAGCAATTTTACAATAATGGAGAACCTGATACAAATGCATGGTGAGATAGGAGAGCGCTAAATCAGTGGGGATTTTGAAGATGCAGGACATCCTCTTACAAAGCGTGAGGATGTCCAGTCTCATTTTTCATGGAGTTAAAGAAGACAGCCATTAGAGACAGGGACACTGCATCTAGACCATTCCAATGAGATAAAGTGGTCTGGGTGCCTAAAGTGTCCTTCTAACCTTTAGTTTGCATTAATGTACTTAAAAATGCTCTCTTTTGCTGACATGCAATACATCTTACACTGATCAGCCACAACATTAAAACCTACTGCCTAATATAATTTAGAAGCTGCCAAAATAGCTCTGATGCATCGAGGCATGGACTCCACAAGACCTGTTAATGTGGTATCTAGCACCACAATATTAGCATTAGATCCTTTTAAGTCATACAAGTTGCAAGGTGGGGCCTCCATGGATCGGATTTGTTGTTCCAGCACATCACACAGATGCTCAATCAGATTGAAATCTAGGAAATTTGGAGGCCAAGGCAACACCTTGGACTCTTTGTCATGTTTCTCAACATAACATTTTCCAGAGAGGTATGTTCCCTGGAAACACATAACATACTTGCAGCAGGACTTGCATAACTTGCACATTAACAACAAGGACCTTCATGCAGTAAAAGTACCAGCAGGGTTTATCTGTTGGTTGGAGCCACAGTTAGTGGCTCTCGACTGACAGATAAACTATGTGTATCGCTCAAAGTGAGTGCGACACATAGACATTTTAATTTAAATACAGCGGCTGAGAGAAAAA
Organism: Pelobates fuscus; assembly: GCF_036172605.1. Classification (NCBI taxonomy): domain Eukaryota; kingdom Metazoa; phylum Chordata; class Amphibia; order Anura; family Pelobatidae; genus Pelobates; species Pelobates fuscus. The sequence goes on along the minus strand of NC_086320.1, from coordinate 214,842,159 downwards.
TCATGCTTATCTGTGGTAATATCTAATATGCCATTGTCCTCCCCAGTATCAGGAAGAACCGCAGGGTCTGCAAAGATCTTGTTGAGGTGTTCCTGCTTTCCCCTTGTTCCTTTGTCGCTCCTGGGCTTTGACAGCTACCCAGCACAATCACTGTGTGTATGATCTGTATAGAGGGTATACTGGAAAATCCTTCTGATGATGTTAGTACTGGCGCAGGATTGGGAGCAGGATTATGGGTGGGATTATGGGAATAGTAATGGGTAGGATTAAGGGTTGGATTATAGATAGGATTATATGTTGGATTATGGTCAAAATTAAGGGTTGGTTTAATGGTAGGATGACGTGTTGGTTTAGGGATTGGGCTAGTGGCAAGATTAGGGGAAAATGTATACATGTGGGATATCATTATTATCAAGAAGAGTAGCAGAATACATATATATGGTGTTTGCAGTAGTGAGACATGTGATCTTTCAATTTCCCCCAAATAAAGCACATGTGAAAAAACAAACAAACACAAAAAGATAAATATTTTGACCTAGGTTCACGATAAAATGGTTAAATAAAAAGTGTCAAGATGCTCTTGTTACATACTAAAAAAATAATTGAATTCCTGGACATACTGGTGATTTTAGGAATTAGGAGAGTTAGCTTTCTCTAGTTGCACTTGGTGTATACATTTTATTTTTTTCCATTTTTAAAATATTTTATTACTGTTTAGTATTGTGTTATCTATACACATAGGGTATCAACAGGGCCGGATTAACATGTTTTAAGATTTGCCACCTGAATGGTATTTTACCAGCACAGGTGGTATTTGAAGCTGCCTGGCCGTGCCGGTATTGTAGTAATACCGGCAAAATAAATGCAGATATTTTTCTCAGTATAAACGGAGATTACTCTGCAATACCAGCACCAGCTAGTAGGGGTCACTGTGTGTGGAGAGAGGCAGGGTTAGGAAGTTACAGCATATCCTTCCCTGCCTCTCTCTACTTACTGATCCGCAAGGGAGCAGCTACACAGCACAGAGAGTTGGGAAAGCAGCTCCTAGCCTGCAGAGACAGACTACAGCTCAGGGAAGTGAAGGATGGGGGGTGGGGGGGGGGAAGGCAGCAGGGAAATAAGGGGACATTGAGACACTAGGGGACACATGGGGACACTGAGACACATGGGAACACAGAGACATGGGAACACAGAGACATGGGGACACAGAGACATGGGGATGCTGAGACACATTGGGACGCTGTGAGACATAGGGACATTGGGAGACACATTGGGACCCAGCCAGTGTCCCTAGTATCTCAGTGTCCCCATGGCTCCCAGTGTCCCCAAATGTCAGTGTCCCCATGTCTCTGTGTCCCCTAGTATCCTAGTGACACAGGAAACACTGAGACATGGGGACATGGGGAGAAATGAGGGCACTGGGAAACATGGGGACACTTACACTGTGATACATAGGGACACTGATGCCAGGCTGGCCTTCCAATTCTTTGGACAGACATGCCTCCTTTTTGGGCATGTTTGCCCCTTTTGGCAGTTCAGGTCACATGATTCGCATCAGTGTTATATTCGTGACATTGACGCCCATTGACTTCCTGATTCACTGGACACTGCTGTTAGGGGGTATGGATTTACTTAAAAGATGAAAGCATACATTAGAGAGAGATTAGCATAGAGTATGTGTTTTCTTATAGCTGCATCCTATGAGTTTTCCTCCAACACCATCTCCATCAGATACATGACGCTTGAGAGGTATGACTGTTTTAGTGTTTTTGGTTGATAAGATTCTGTAATTAGGCCCATCATAATTGTCAGCACCATGCCCACTGGGCTCTTAATCTGGCCCTGGGTATCAAATGAAAGCCTTATTTCTTATTTTAAAATTACATGCAATATGTATTGGTGCACTTAAACAGAAAGGGTGAAATCGTGGTAGAGTCAACGCATGGAAAAAGTGCCAAAAAGGCCTTGGTCACAGTCTCATTGCATCTTAAAAAAGCCCTGGTCCTTAAGGGGTTAAACACATTAGCAGCTTTCACAATATAAATAACAAACCAAAGCATTAGGATATAGTTGCCACATCCAGCAAATAACAGCATACCAGTAATGCAGTCTGAAAATGTTAATTGGTATATGTTTCTCTGTAAATGTTACCTGCATTGCAAAGTTAATTGGATAGCCTTTTATCATTCCTTTTATTTTGAAGTGATGTTTGGTATTTGAAAACAGCAACCTAATCTGATAAAGTTTACTGCTATATCTTATTATTATCCAACATTTATATACCTTATTCTCCTGGACCAATAGCTGTATTTACTTTTACTTCTCTAACTGCTACTAGCTACATGAGTATTGTTTTGCTGTTTCTTAGACAAAAACACTAAACACTTAAAAGGAATTCTAAAGTGCTAGGAATACAAATCTGTATTAGGGTTGGCGGTGCCACTAGCGCATTAGCATGGTGACCAAAAGTCGCCTAAGAAGCAGGAAGTTCCTATAGTGGCTGTCTGGCAGCTACTAGAGACAACCTTAACCCTGCATTTTAATTATAGCAGTTTCTTAAAACTGCAGTGATTAACATTGCAGGATTATGGGGAAAGGAACAGGAACATTGAGATGAAGTGATCTGGGTGCCTATAGTGTCCCTTTAATGTTGCCAGTTATTTGGGACATCAATAAAAAAAAAAATGCAGAGTTCATTGTGGAGTTTATTAATAACCAAGATGCTTTAGCCTAAAGTTAACCAACTTGATGTCAACTCACCTCAACTTGCTATTTATTGAATACAACCCACATGCCCCTTCTTTCACAATTGACCAGAATTGTAACATGTAGTTAACTTGGCAATCGACTAACTAGTGAACCAAAACAAAACTTAAAATTTTCATTATATGTTTATTCAACCATAATTTACACTTTTATATTTTTTGATAAGGAAAAATTTGGATTTCTTTGACATCACTTATTTATTTATGAAATACAATTTAATAGGAATAAAATCTAAATAAGTATGAGAAATGAAGACCTTTTCCTTTTTCCTAGTTCAGCATGTTTTGCTTTTTAAGCATAATACCGATAACTTATTTGTGAGTACAACAATACCCCCCGTTTGCAGGTTTGCTGGGATTTCTGTAAATGACTGGGCCAAGTATGGGTCCTAATCTTTATATCTGGAAATTTGACAAATTGTTATTTTGGGCCTATGTCGCTTTTGATTAATGCCACATTAGCCCCAAGGACAACAATACTGCCATGTGCAGGTTTTATGGGGCTTTTGAAATTTAGAGGGTCAAATATGGGGCCTGCCAATTTAAATCTTCATACATAGAAATTTTACAAATTGATATTCTGGGCCTATGTTGCCTTTGAGGACATAAGGCCGCCTAGGAAAGAAGATTACCCAATGACTGCATACCATTTTTAAAAGTAGACAATCCAGGGTATTCAAGATAAGGTATTTTGAGTTGTTTCGAGTAGCAACTTTATTGAATTTAGTGGTTATACTTTCATTTGTGTTTTTTCACACACATGAATTCCATTTTCATAGTAAATTTTATAATCCTGACATGTATTAGTGCAATAATACCCAATATTTTTATTTACCAATGTCACGAATATAACAATGCACCTGTCTACTGGAATTCCAAGTTTTTCTTGGGAAAGTCACAGGGCCAAATATATGACATGCCCTTTCCAAGCTTGGAAATTTGACAAATTGATATTCTAGGCCTTTGTTAAATTTGAGACAGAATGGAAGCCCGTGATGGCGTAGCATTTTAAAAGGCCACATTATAAGGCCTCGGCTTAATATTTTTGGATAAACTTTTAAAATACTTAGAATTTTTTTATATATATTTTTTTTATAATATATATGTTTGGGGGGCATGGCAAAGGCAGCAAGCATAACGGTTGCATGGCATCTGTGCTCTGGCAAGACAGAGAATATAATCAGGGAAATACGTACTTCTCACCTGCTAAAACCGCAACTTACCTCAGTCCAGTCTCAAAACATTGTCAATGTGCTGCAGCGTGGGCCTTGGCCTAACATGGTGGTGCAACGAGAGTCCTACTCCTCTGCATCTTCTAAAGAGGATCCCCTTGATGACCCAGACACTAGAGAAGAAATCCCTGCAGTGATTGCCAGAATTTGAGCAGTAGAGGAAGATGCTTCAACCATTGCTCAAAGACCATTCAGTGCTGCAGAACAAACGGTATTACTGCAGGCCACACAGCAAAAAATGTTGCACCACATTGATGCAATGGACGACAGTCAAAGGTGCAAAAACCTCAAGATCATTTTATTAGACACCTGCTGGCAACTATCTTACCCAGATGACAAGCTAAATCAATATGGGTTGAAAGCTGTCACCGTCTGTCCACTTCGCCTAAAGCCCCAGCAAGAGCACCCAGGGATGTCTTGACCCACCTCTCGACGTTTATGGACAAGGGAATGGTGATGGAGACACTGTGGACGCAGTCACCCCTGCAATTCGAGCCTTCAAGCCTCATGTTTTTTCAAGACCTATGTAGATTGATCAAAATAAATGTTAACTAAAGGAACTAAAATGTTGGAGTAACGGATAGAGCAAAATAACAAATAAATTTGATAGTTAAGTCCCAAACTAAATAAATGTGCAAGAAAAGAAGTGTTGTGGATAGGATACTATATAAGACTATACCTAAGCAAAACCAATACGTAATTATGAGGAATTCCTTTATTGTTGCTTGGACATAAATTGCACGGTATGTCTACTAAATGTTAAAAAAGAAGAAAAGGGGGGGGGGGGGGGGGGGAAACAACACACAATGGAAAATAACACTGCTAAAGAGGGACCAAAGAAGGTCCTCAGATACACTTAAATAGGGGCTTGAGATTAGCTCATCCTATAGTGTAATAACACAATTGGCAAAAGTAGCAAAGCAAAATAAATCAAGCTACATCTTATCCCTGCTTCTCTCTCCTGACTGAATCCGCAGGGGAGCAGCTCCCAGACTGCTGAGACAGCCTACAGATCAGGTAAGTGAGGGATGGGCGGGAGACAGCCTACAGATCAGGTAAGTGTGGGATGGGGGGGCAGCCTACAGAACAGGTCAGTGAGGGATGGGGGCAGCTTAAAGATCAGGTAAGTGAGGGTTGGGGGAGAGGGCGGCCTACAGATCAGGTGAGTGAGGGATGGGGGGAGGGCAGCCTACAGATCAGGTAAGTGAGGGATGGGGGGCAGCCTATAGATCAGGGAAGTGAAGGATGGGGGGGCAGCCTACAGATCAGGGAAGTGAGGGATGGGGGATCCACTTACAGATCAGGTAAGTGAGGGATGGGGGTGGGGGCAGACTACAGATCGGGTAAGGGAGGCATGGGGCAGCATACAGGAAGGGGCAGCAAGAAGCATGAAGGTAAAGTAGGAGAAGGAACAGAAAGGAGAAGGGACATCATGGAGCAGAAAGGGTAAGCAATGAGCTGGAAGGGACAGAAGGGCAGAAAGTTAAAGTAGGAGAAGGAACAGAAAGGAACATAAATGAGCAGGAAGGGTCAGCAAGGAGTAGGAAGGGTATGCAAGGAGCAGAAAAGGTCAGCAAGGAGCAAAACGAGTCAGCAAGGAGCAGGAAGGTGCTGCAAGGAGCAGGAAGGGTCTGCAAGGAGAATGAAGGGTCTGCAAGTAGCAGAAAGACCAGCAAGGGGCATGAAGGGACAAAACGAGCACAAAGGTAAAGGAGCAAACCGAATCAGAAGGAGCACAAAGGTAAAGTAGAAGAAGGAGCAGAAAGGGCCAGCAAGGAGCTGGAAAGAGCAGCATGGAGTAGAAATAGGCAGAAGGAGCTAGAAGGGGAAGAAGGAGTGCAAAGGTAAAGTAGGAGAAGGAGCAGAAAGGAATAGAAATTAACAGGTGCAGCAAGGACCGGGGCAGCAAGAAGCAGGAAGGGTCTGCAAGGTCTGATCCCTCCACTTAATTCTGGACAACACATTATAAGGCTTTGATACCTGGGCCTGGCAGAGAAACTTTGGACCTTCTCATCTCCCCAGGTAAAAGAAAATCTCAGTGTTAATGTATCTTTTATTTACGGAGTGTCAGGAAGCACAGAGTGCCGTTGGGTAGGGGTGTCGCTGATTGGCTAGAGCGGTCAGCTGGCACTCTAAGCCAATCAGTACCTCTTCATAAAATAGGAAAACATTTTTATGAAACGGGAACTAGCGATTAGCTTGGAGCGTCAGCTAACGCTAGCCAATCAGTGGCACCCATGCCTGACGTCAATCTGCACTTCCTGACACTCCGTTTCAGAAGCCGAATACCACTGAGCGACAAACATGTATTCCTGACACTATAGTTGTGAAAACGCTATTCACCCTGGCTTTATGTTATAATGACTATGTCCATCCCCTTCATGACACTGTCAAAAAGAGGCCAAGCATGGATGTCATTACAGTTATGCCACCCCCGGAACAATTCCTGGGGATGCCCATGGGGGGTAGCTGCTTTGTAATGACATTCCACTGTCCAAATCCAATTTGTTTTAAATAAAATCTCTTTTTAGAAGGTATACTCCCAAATGAATACATGCATGTATTTAATTATGCTTTTTTTTTTTTGGCATGACCCAAAATAATCATAGAAAGAGAGAATGGAATGGGTTAACTAAACAGCGCTCCCATTGTCCGTCCTAATACCCTAATGAGAACTGCTCCGCCAGTATCAGGCAAAAGAGTGCCAGTTAAAAGAGCATCAAAAGAACTATAATTTAAATTTTATTAGTCCCTGTTAGGAAAAAGTAAGGAAAATAAAAAATATATATATGGTGATTATAATGTGCAAAACAAAAACAATATAACGTAATAAAATAGGACCTACTGTTAATATTCAAAGTTGCAAGATCCACACAGTATGGTAGCTACCCGTATGGTAGTTAAGACTAAGATAAGTGAAGTATAATGTTGCCACAGATTATTTGCAACAAAGTATCAAACTAAGCCTGGAGTTGCTACAAAGTGGATAATGTCGACAGAATATATATTAGCACGCTCACTGGTTGAATGGACCCAGGTAGACCCCTTTAAAGTAAGATTAATTGTGATACAGGTATAATTCTTGATTTGGGAATCTAAGTCCCCAGTAGATAAAATTGCTTCATAAGATCGAAGAGTAAAGAATAGTAATAGGTAGTAAGTCTATTAGGATATTTGGGGAGAGGACAAGGCAGTATATCCCAAACTTGTTAATAATCCAGTCAGGAAACTAGCCGTAAAAAGTGACCAAGGTCACGAAATCTAACACCCCCAATTGTAATAGCCCGTGCTTACCCAAATGCCATAAGTAGGCTGGTATATTTTGAGCCAAAGCCAGGATCGTTGGTAGTGGACACTCAAAGGGGCAGCGTAACCCTATTGTCCCCTATATAAACAATTAGGAACAAATAAGTCCTTTAGTGGACTCCATATGGGTACAATACACTAGTATTGCAGTTAAACATCTCATCCGGCTGGGCATGAAGTGGGTTTAAATCAATATAAATTCAGTGACACCCATTATTTCTGTGAAAGTGCCCAGTTACTTCCAAAACGTGATGATTAGTATGGAAACAGCTGTCAGATTTTACCAGTATTGATTTTCCATCTCTCTACCTCTACTACTGAAAACTCAATTCACAATCACTAATCCAATAAGGAGGTATAACACCTTAGTCATATAAGATACTGAGTAGCAAAGTATTCTAACTATAAACAGAGGTCAGTTAGATCGAAGAGTGCTTAAATATCTCACTGTGTTCGCTGTGCTGTCTGGCTGCCTCTGCTGATATCCAAGCCTAAATATGGAGAGACTAAATAAGACGATGTATAAGTCTCTCAATGTGCTGACTAAGGATATCGGAACTAGCTGTAGCTAATTCTCAAATCGCTAGTACTAAATAGCATATAAGGAACCCCAACTAAAGTAAATATAGCAAAGAAAAAAAGCAGCGGTCCTAGGGTAAAAAGCCACAGTTGTGGAGAAAAAGCCCAACACGCGTTTCGGCGCTAGCATGCACCTTTGTCAAGAGCTAACTGTGGGAGAAATTGGCGCCACTTTTTAAACCTATTAAGACCCACCCCTTGGATCCATGACGTCATTGGTATTAGTGGGTCGGACTGGTTAGGAATGAGTGGCATATGGTTCTTACGGCATAGGGAGATAAATTAACTCCTCAAATACCAAATATTATTATTGTATCTAAGAGTCCCAAAAACAGGGATATTGAATAATCAATTTAGTTCAAATGATAATGTGTTTTTCTGATCAATCGAAGATAAATAGGCAGTAGATGTAAATTTAATTTTCCATTCTAACTAAGAGTTGCTAATGAGGTGTTGGTGTGGATAGAATAGAACACAAAGAAATAGAATAGAATAAACTAGACTAAAATGAAGTAAAGAGATGAGCAAAATGTAGAATGGATGGAAACAGAGTTATATATATGTATACATATAAATCAAAGTGTCCCTCTAATCAAGTGTCCAATACCATATTGAATCTTAGAGTAAATATTAGTTGTATCCACTTATTGTGTATTCACATGGATGGTTAGTTCCACAATAGCTATGTATATTTAGTCAGATAACTGAATCAGATTATATTAAATTAAATTAAATTTGTCAAGTACCAATATTGTATATTAAATTAAATACGCAGGTAAATCCAGTAGATGCTTATTGTCTCTGTCTAAATCTCTTTATAGGTTTTAAATGGGATATTTTACATTAAATGGGATATTTTACATTTACAAGTCCAATTGTATACTGTTCACATGTGTAGTTACATTATGTTTAGTCAAAATACAGTCATGAAAGTACCATAATGGTTAGCAGAGTATCAAATAAGGAGTTTAGAGAGATTCAATCTCCAAAAGAGACATGTAGACTAAAATTTCATGTCCTTCCTCAAATAGCCCGTTAGTTTATAAGCCATGTAGTTAGATGAAAGGTGCAAAAGAGAATCCTTCGTTCAACCCTTTTGGCTGAAGGGTTTTGAGTCAGTAGATACAAAAACTTTCACGTTGTCTTAAAAACCTATCATAGTCACCCCTCCTTTTATCCCGCCTCACCAATTCTAATCCACAAAATCTCAAGCCATGTGATTTGCCCGAATGGTATTCCTTTAGATGGTGAGCAATCGGTGTTTCTATGGTGAGTTTTGGGGACCTAACGTGTTCTTTGATCCTTTCTTTGAAAGGATGGAAAGTTTTGCCTACATATTTAGAGTTACACTCACAGGTAAGTAAATACACTATACCTGCGTGTTACAGTTAAAAAAAGAGGTGATGTTGAAGGAATGTTTGTTTTCACTATCAAGGACTTTTTTAGAATCACGTTTAATGTATTTGCAGGCGACACAGCGCCCGCATTTAAAGGAGCCTATGATGGGAGTGTTTAGCCAGGTGTTAATGCTGTAGCGTTGGGGTGGAAAATGACTGGGAACTAGGAGATCTCTTAAGTTCTTACCCCTACGTGCAGTCATTTCAACTCTTTGACCCAGTATCCGTTTAAGGTGTTTGTCTTCAATGAGAAGAGGCCAGAATTTCTGGATGCCAGTCTTAACTATATCCCATCCGGCATCGTATGTTACAATCATTCGTGGAGGGGGATTAGTGGATATTATAGGTTTCTTATTATTTAGTAAGGTATCTCTATCTGCCTCCAAAGCTCTCCTATATGCATTCTTTAGGCATCTATTGGGATAACCCTTGTCTTTAACCCCTTAAGGACACATGACGGATATATTCTGTCATGATTCCCTTTTATTCCAGAAGTTGTGTCCTTAAGGGGTTAAACTGCTGTCTTAGAATATCAGCTTGAATCTTGAAGTCTTCAATTGTACTGCAGTTCCTACAAGTCCTGAGATATTGGCCTATAGGTATGCCTTGTCTCAAGGGCTTAGGGTGGAAACTGACCTTTAGATCTTATGAAGCAATTTTAGCACATCTGCTTTAAAGGGGTCTACCTGGGTCTATTCAACCAGTGAGCGTGCTAATATATATTCTGTTGACCTTCACCTGTCCGCTCCTCGTACCAGTACTGCTAAATTCTCATGGGTAGCTCCATTGTTATGGAACAGCCTTCCTGACCAGTCAGACTTTCTCCAAGTCTAAAATCCTTTAAGAAGTCCCTAAAAATCTACCTCTTCAAAATGTCCTATGGACTCCCAGGGTTACTGTCATTCCTAAAACCTATATCTTACTCTCTAAATTTATGTAGTGGATACATTCTCCACTTCACTCTCACTCCAATTTAGTAATTTTCCACTCTGTCACTTGATTACTATTTCCCACATTTTCTTTCCAGTTGTGTTTTTATACCCCACCTGCTCTAGATTATAAACTTGTTTGAGGAGGATCTTCCACATCCTATTGTTCTTGTCAACATTTGTATTAGTTTGTCTAATTATTTTGTTAAATTCCCTCTTAATAATGTTGTAACACAATACGTTGGCATTATAATATCAAAAATGAAATACACAAGTATAATCTGTAGTGCGGATAGATAAAAATAAGGGCTGCGCCTGGTGAAAGTAAAATAAACAGTCCAAATAATATAAATGGATAAAAAGAGAAAGTCTTATCTAAAGGTGTCTGGTGCAGTCGTCTAATACGGCAATATTCGGTCCGGAACAGTTTTCCTTGTTTGGTTCTTCCTTATGAATCCACTCATATGTAAGAGACAAAGGGTATATAAAGGAAGCCAGATAGTGTAGTAGGTTTAAAAATAGAGGAAATAAAAAATGTAAAACTCTTGAATGCAAACTCACATTTGAGAGAGCTATAACCTGCTCTGGTGTGAAGGGCGTGCAGCGGTTTAATCCCCGCTTATGGGATATGCAGTAGGTGTCCTTCGTCTGTGGTGTGTTTCCTCCATCCTTAATACCCTATTGGTAGCGCTGGTGGTATTATCCCCACCTAAGATTACTTGGAGTCCAGAGTGATGTTAAAATGCCAGGTAAAAAGTGGATAAATGTATATTAAAAAATACAATTAAAAGTAACAAAATATACTTTAATATTAAAAATACACAATATTATAACCATAAACGCGTTTCGCCAATACGGCGTTATCAATATGGGGAAAAAAAAGCTTTGTCTCTTACATATGAGTGGATTCATAAGGAAGAACCAAACAAGGAAAACTGTTCTGGACCGAATATTGCCGTATTAGACGACTGCACCAGACACCTTTAGATAAGACTTTCTCTTTTTATCCATTTATATTATTTGGACTATTTGTTTTACTTTCACCAGGCGCAGCCCTTATTTTTATCTATCCTTACTGTGTTATTTTTAAGGGTCTTTGAGGGATTCCCTTATAGAGTTGCTGCCTACCGTGTTATCTAGCGCTTACTCACTGTTCTATAATTTGTAGTGCATTTGCATTATTTGTTCACCTATATATATGTTCTGTAAAGAGGTGTCATTTTCAGAAAACAGGTGTTTGATGAGGGACTGAATCTTGTACAGCCTGTTATAGAATGGGTTTTTTGTAGAGGGGCACTGTGCATTATCATTGGGATGGAGTAATTACAGAATTTGCTCATATTTACCAAGATATGATGCTCGAGCCAGTAAGACCATATGCATTGCTTGTTTAACCATACCTGTTTCTGGTGGGCATATGCAAATTAGTTTAACAAAGAATCACATTTTGCCTCATTCCATTTTAAACGTGGATTCATGTGAGTCTGTGTTTGCTGTATACAACAGCTTTGAAACACGACTTGATGCAAAGATGCAAAGCCAGTGAACCACTCATGGACAGCTGTTTCATTGTTAATGCAAATCATCAGCATGAGGTTGGTTACTGGTTTACGCGTGTCGGGCTGCCGACAGTTCTGTTTTTCATTTTTCTTTATATCACGATGGTGTGACTTAGATGTCTCTCAGGCTACCTGTTTGATTTAACTTGAGGTCTCTAGCTAACTTAGGGGAGAGGGGTTGCCTCGAAGCAGCAGAGGGGAGGTGTGCTTAGTACTAAGAACATTAGGTAGTTTTATCCGTTTACCGATCGTTTGTGTGCTAGCTCTCTACCCCTCTAGCTCTTATTCTGGCAGTTGTCAGTTACCTGTCATTGATCTATGCTCAACAGGAGCTGTAGCTTCTGTGCAATAGTTTAACAGTTTCCAGTTCTCTTGAGACCTATTGACTCTGTATTGCTCTAGTGATTGATCATCACTTAGGGCACCTATAATATTTTTTTTTCCTGCTTTATACTAAAAGGGCCCCCCCTTCGATATATACTAATAAAGACCAATGTTACTATCTATGTTTTACTCCCTATTTGCTTTAGACCTCTGTCCTCTCTACATATATCCAGTAGGGACCGTTTACAACCAACATACTGAGACTTTTACAGACTGAAATGTCGACTGGAACGTTGTGTGAATTTGTAATTGCTCAATAAAGCAACAGATGAAATTTAGTAAAACAAAGAGAGTATATACACTAAAGATGAGAAAAACGTATTACTGGGAGTGATCCCAGGTGTACTTCACAGCCACCTAAGTAAATATGGTTATATATAGAAAAGTGGAACCCACCCAGAATACGTGAAATATAAGACAGAATAACCTGTTTAGGTAGATATTCCGGTATGTGTTTCTGTATGGATAAATCAAAAGGCTAACATAGCGTAAAAAATATATAGAATATTAGGTCTCAATATATGTGATATAGGTACACTCACAAACGAATGAGAAAAACGAGCCTTTCACCCACTCAGGGGTACTTTGACGAAAATGAGCAGTAGTCTTCCAACCAGATATGTAAATAAAGAATAAGAATATAGTGAAGCACGTATGTAAAAAAGTATAACAAATTTATTGGTCGCACTTACACTTCAGTAGTTTAAAAAGGCATATCTCCAAAAAGATATGCCTTTTTAAACTACTGAAGTGTAAGTGCGACCAATAAATTTGTTATACTTTTTTACATACGTGCTTCACTATATTCTTATTCTTTATTTACATATCTGGTTGGAAGACTACTGCTCATTTTCGTCAAAGTACCCCTGAGTGGGTGAAAGGCTCGTTTTTCTCATTCGTTTGTGAGTGTACCTATATCACATATATTGAGACCTAATATTCTATATATTTTTTACGCTATGTTAGCCTTTTGATTTATCCATACAGAAACACATACCGGAATATCTACCTAAACAGGTTATTCTGTCTTATATTTCACGTATTCTGGGTGGGTTCCACTTTTCTATATATAAACAGATGAAATTTACCTTGAAAGACTCTCTACTGGTATCGTATATTTATATATGTATATATATATAGTTGTAATCAAAATTATTCAACCCCATTGAAAATCATGTTTATTGTCAAAATGAATAGACTTTCCATTATTTGCAATGAACAAATCAAACAAAAGCATTTGAAATAGCTTAAGACAATGAATGCTGATTTTCCCCAAATTAAAGTGAAAATGGAACTTATGACTTCTCCTGTCTCCAAATTATTCAACCCAGGCAGTGAGGATGATCACATGGCCGAATGTGCCGAATTGGCTGCAAGCAGACTGCCTGGGTTGTAAGGCAGTACCCTTACGATTGGGATCACTATGATAGGTAAGTGTACTGGGCCTGGGGGGCTGAACCGCTGGGCGTGCTATGCCGCCCTGTGACTTTAAAGTCCACATTTTGCAGGACAGCATAGCACACCCTGAATCCTTAAGGGGTTAAAAAAGTTGTGATGAGCTCTTAAAGGTTAATTACAAAATAAGTAAATAAATAAACTAACCAAAAAACTGAACATTACTACCACTGTGGAGACTAATAACAGCAATAACACCGTAATCAGCTAGGACAGCTTTAAAACAAGCTTTATTTTGCAAAAATAGCAGGCAAAACAAGCAATAATCTCTAACTTTCTCACCTCAGATCAAAGTGAGGAAAGAAGGGAGCAGAGTACAATGATCACAACCAACATTTTAATTCATTGGCTGTGACCTTGTATTTATTATTATGATAACAGGCTGTCAGTACCGTCACGTGACTTGGACTGCAGCTTCTAGCTGCTCGGTTTGCCTGCGTTGCCAGGCAAGTCCGTCAATTGGGATACACCACTGGGAATATGACTGGAGGTGGGATAAAAACTTTATGACAATCCATGCTGTCCTAAAATCAGCCCACCTTTTGGAGCACAGCATAGAACATCCTAATGTGAGAAGGGGTTAAATAATAATGTTTTAATACACCTATCACTTTTTGTTATAAATACTTGCCTATAAATAAGGAAATCAAAATATATTTTTGTTTGCAATAAATATCTTAATGTAAGTCACAAAATGACAAGTACTTGAAACAAAGCTAAGCATCTAGTATGAGATAAACACCTTCCTTAAGTTCCAGTATTTTATAAATATAGACATCATTTGTACTCTTTACTTATCCCCTTCATGATGGCTTACTGTATGTTCTGTCAACAAAATGATCGGATCCTGTTTCACAAGACAAAATATTTTTGGCAGCAGTTTTGTCAGTACATGCCAATCATTAGTGAGTTGTCATTCCCATTAAACCTTGATGCAATTTAGGGCTCTATAAGCATGGGTCAGGTTGAATTTTATTTTAGGCTTGATTGATGCTTCCTTCCTCCCAGCTGCTGCGGTAAAAAGAAGGTTTGTCAACTGGTGATAAGACTGACAGTATCAGCTGACAGTAACACTGGCCACCTGGACAGACTAAGATAGTAGGATACTAGCGTAATTTCACCATTAAAGTCTATTCAGAGGAGGCAGTAGGCCGTGGTGATAGCTATAGGTTTCAAATGGTGCTAGGCAGTTTAGATGGTTACATATGAAATGGTCATCAATAGATGATAATTTATTGGACACTATTTTGTTTTCTATTGTACATTATTATTATTATTATTACAGCATTTAAAAAGTGCCAACTTATTCTGCAGTGCTGACATAAGAAGAGTGTGTAGTAATTTTGTTAGGGCCGGCCAATCTAATGTTGGTGATCATGTATATGGCCGTGAGGTATATACAATTAGGAACAGGTTGAAATATGAGCATTAGAGTATAGTGAAAACGTATAGTAATTAGAAGGCCGACATATGTGTATGCCTAATGCTACAGTGTTCTAGTCACTATTTAGGTTAGGAATTAACAAGTACTGACTCACGTTTTCTACCACACAGTGTGATGCACTGCTGGCACAGCTGACCCCGCCTTTTGGGCTGAGGTAATTGATATCGATGACTTTAGCCAGTCCGACGCTTTCCCATAAGAAATTATTGAGTGTCTTGTGCACAGACGCAACAAAACACCGCACAGTGCCAATCAGAAGGTCTCTATGAGACCATCTGATTGAAATAGCAGAGTTTTACTCTATTTCATCAGAAGCGCCTCTAATGGCTGTCTGAGTGATGGCCACTAAAGGGATGTAAACCCTGCAATGTAAACATTGCCATTCTGTAGGATGGCAAACTTTTTTACCTTTCAGAGATTAAACTTCATCGACATGGCATCCAGACCACTTCATTGAATTGAAGTGGTCTGGGTCCCTATTGTGTACCTCAGAGGTAGTCAACCTTTTAATACCTACCGCCCACTTTTATATCTTTGTTGATGGTAAAATGTAATACCGCCCACCAGTGCCGCAGTGAATAATTTTGTAGTGCAAGTGCCTTTTTTTTTTTTTTAGAAAGGAGTTTAAAAAAAAAGTACTTAAATGTATCTATTTATTTCCTTTTTTTCTATTCTACTTTTTTTCTATGTGTCTCTGTGAGGTGCTGTGTGTGTTGGAGGGGGGCAGTGCGTGTGAGGGGGCAATCTTTGTGAGGGGTGTGAAGGTTACATAGGTGGGTGAGATGTAAAAAAAAAGCTCAATGTCTCTCCCTTCCTTCTTTTTACCTTTTACCAGGGAGGGGGGACATAATGCTGCAAGCCCTGGTGGTCCAGTGGTGGCATGTTCACTTTAGCCTGCAGCTTCCCCAGCTGCAGGCTGACTCTCCTGTCCTCCTGCGAGCACAGCACTGTATTGGAGCGTTGCCATGGTGACTTGCGGCAATGCTCCGACGAGCCTGCTCACGGGTGGAACACAGAGCCTCCCAGGCCATTCCCTCCCTCTGCTGGAACTAAGTCCCAGCAGGCCGGTGAGGGAGATCTTTGATCTCCTCACCAGCCTGAGAGGGCTTACAGCAAGGCTGGCTCTGCATAGGCCATCAGGGGAGATGAAAGGATCTTCCCTGCCGGCTTTGGTCCACAACCATCCAGGCCCACTGGGCATTTTCTGCAGAACTCACCACCGCCCACCTGAAATCCCAAACTGCCCACTAGTGACCAGGTTGACTACCCCTGGTGTACCTTAATGTTTATATATACACTTATTTTCTTCTAGTAAAAAATTGCTTGCCTTATTTGATATATACATAGCAATCAGTGTTATGTGGATATTCTTATTAACACAGCTTTTTTTTCCTTCTTGCATTAGTCTAAAAGCTTCCTTGATGTGAAAAAAATCAACAACAAATGCTTGATGTGTTATGTTTTGGGTAGAGGCACCTTGCACTCCATAGTTCCCAAAGTCTCCTCTTACATGGAAATGCATGATTAAATGTACACCACAGAAGTGACTCCACACAAAAAGATTATAATGGAAATAACATTGATATTGTATACTGTATTACCGTTGCAATTCAAACAGCAATATGAACTCATCTAGAAGTTCAATCACCAAGTTCCATGCACATTCAGAGATAGAGAGCTTTCATCACTTATTGTCTTTTGTGCATGTTACTGAAAGTGAACCACTCATATGTTTGAAATGCATATAAGCAATCTCTAAGATATAGAAAGTACAACATATTCTTCACCTGGGATATTTGCAACAATCTGAAGAAGGAACATAATTCATGTATTATCACCATTTCAACCCCTTAAATTTTGCTATGAATCACATGAAGTCCAGTGAGAGGTTACAGACAATGAACTTAAAGAGTAGTGTATTATTAGAAGAGGCATGAAACACTGAGAATGGCACAAGGTTGAAGTTGATGTGATTTAATAGATTGTACTGGTCTTGTAAGATGTATACATGTTCAACCATGTCAACTTAACTGATCTCTACACCTGAGGAACATTTATCCACAACCGAGGATACACAACAGCCAAAATAAAAAGCAAATACTTTTAACTGGGTAGATACCAGAAAATCGAGCTAAACCAATGTTTTTGTACTTCAATCCAACATATAACGGAAAGACACAGGGCACTTTTATGCATAAGCAATATTAAAACATATGTTCTGCATAGTTGCAATTTTCTCATAAAACAGCAAAACAACAATATAAGACTGCACCCACATAAGAATATTTACAGTTGCCAGTTGGTAACAAATTATCAGTTTTTTGGATACATGTATTTGTTTTTTTATATATAATAAGAAAATTAATGTACATTAGTTATATTTTGTTGGTTGATTCCATAATTGAACAGAACCAATAACCAAACAAACATCTGATATTCTTTTGTAGTCTGTAGCATTTGGCCCTTGTATCCCCTGAGCTTTGGAGGTGAGAACACAAAACAAAAAAGATTGTTATGGACAATCTCTGGTAGTGAGCACTGTTGCAGTATTCCAAGAATCTGAAAACTGTCATCTAAATGTCCTGGTTTTCTGTGTAGCAAGAATGAGCACTGACAGTGATGAATGTGATCTCTGCAGGTGTTCATTGAGAGACATATTTATCACTGAAAAATTAGAGCAATTATGGAACACTGCCAAGAGAGGATCGATTACCATAGAAGCCAATGAAATTGTGCACTTCAATCAAAATGTAGCACTATGCACCGTTCCATAATATAAGTCTCTAAACTTGCCATGAAATGCCTGAAGCAATACTATTTGAGTGATGAATGATATTTTAACCTGTTTAAAATATACATTGTTAGGGTCAAACATTATTGCGTTATGTGTACTCCTTTAATGAGATTTGCTGTACAAGTATTAGAATTCCTGACTGGCCTCTAAACTCTCACATAATTTGAACATAGGTAAATAACCGTAGGTTGACTGCTGACTTACCATAAATATTGTTAATGGCTGAAAAGGATCATTTGCTGCAGTACAAACAGCCATAGTAAGAATGTGTTTCCTAGTTATATAAAACAGATAAAAGAGCAAAAGCCAATACAAAAAGAAACTCTAAAAACAATGCAATTATTTTTCTGTACATATATTTCTAAATTTTATTCTGCAATATTATATTTATAATATCCCAGCTGGCATCCATGTCTTGACTTACAGAACTAGAGTTAAAAAAAAAAAAAAAAAAAAGATTAATGCATCAATGATTGCTTGAACAATCTGTGGTCTGTTCGTAAAGGAAGCTTCCAGAGGCTTAGCCTTCAAGATAAGACATTTAATTTCTTCCTGTCCACCTGATATATCTATTTCGATTTCAGTGGAAAGAGTGCATTAAGACATTTTGAGAGCCAACTATAAAACATACATTATTTATAAGAACTTTTCTTCTGCTCTGGCTCAGCAAACTACTTCAGCAGATGGATTGGAAGACATTGAAATACTGAACACTCTCAAGTCAGCAGGGCAGTGTTAGGAAACTAAGTCAATAGGCAGTAGGAATGATTAAATTCACACATTATGTGTGTGTTCAGGCTGGGCACAAATTTTGGGATTTGTAGTTCTTTATTTAGTGAGATCATGTTCTTAATTCAGGTCCCCTTGCTACCACCCGTGACCCTCCCTCCTGCCCTGAAAAACCCACTGTAATGCAAGATATATCACTCAAGCAAGATTAAGCACACAATTCTTTTCTGCTGCTGCTCGAGTGTTAACATATATAATAGATACAGTATGACTCAGTCACTGTTAAAAATATTATGAACAAATTAAAAATCTGACTTATTCATTTTAGTTGCTAATTTTCATTAAAACGCCATTAAAAAAAAAAAAAAAAAGAAATTGCTTTTGCAGTAGGCCAGAACAATCTATCAGCTTGAAATGTAATCACTTGGCTCTCTAAATAGATCTTGATTGCAATACAAGTATCTAGCACATTACAATTTCCATAATTCACTGCTCATAATCTAGCTGTAAGGTGACATATTTATGGACTAACTTCTTACACCACCTTGTAGCAGTGGTTGACAGAATTAATTTAACAAAAGAAAAAAGCTATTTTTCTTTTCGTTTTTTTTTTTTTTTTTTTACAGTGGACAAAGAGGCATTACTATTTAAAGTTACAGTTATATTTTAAAATTAGACAGCGTCTTTAAAACAACTTCTTTCTCTGTGAACAAAATGTCAGATCTTTTTACACATACATGCCATATTATCCTTTGGATGAGACCATTTTATTTCGCAGTCACTGCTACTTGCAAAAAACAACTTGTTTTCATCTGAAAATGATAGACACAACCTTAAAGTGGCACTGTCACGCTGAACTTACCTTTCTCCTATTGTTTCCTCTTCTATTCCTCTCTCAGAATCTGTACTTCTTTTCTGATCTAGCTTTCTTTTAAACATAAGATAAAGTAAGGACTAATGTTTCCTATGCTAGACTTTATTTGACCAAAGGAGGAGCTTAAGTCAGTTCCATTTCCAGTGTCAGAGAAAGCACTCAGCCTTCTCCTTGACTTAGGAAATGTAACTGCCTTCAGCTCCTCTTTTGGTAAAAGAAAGTCAAGCGTAGGAAAAATCTATGTATGTTTTAACCCCTTAAGGACCAGACTGTTTTGGCCATGTTGTACGTTAAGGACCAGGGCTGTTTTAAAACTTTTGTGGTGTTTGTGTTTAGCTGTACTTTTCCTTTCACTCATTTACTGTTCCCATACAAATTATATATTGGTTTTTTTCAGGAAAAGAAGTCCTTTATCGAGTCATATAATTAACTTTAAAAAAAATAAAATAAAATATGGTGAAAAATTGAAAAATAAACATTTTTTTTTTTTTACTTTTACTTGAAAAATCTTTTACTCATCTACAAAAGCTAATGGAAATAAACTGGTAAATAGATTGACAATTTAGTCCTGAGTTTAAAAACACCCAGTGTTTAAAAGGCTATAGAAAAATTCCAAATTGTGCTAGCACTCAATCACATGTAGGTGCAGGTATTCGAGGTTAACCCCAATCAAACATCAAAATATATACAACAATGAAACATAAATACCGCACACTATGCAAGAAAAAAATAATTTATTGTGTACTAACCCAGTGTAATACAATAAGTTGCTAAAGTTGATGGTAACCTTATCCTGAATTAATATATCTTACACATAGACAGAAATTCATAATATATACAACTAATATTTACAACCACTGACCATCCCTTCATAATTTCATATATAATAAACCGAGTACAAGTTCATAATATGTACAATGCTTTATATACAAATAATTACAGTCCTAATATCCCATGCGTGTGGGGATAAAATATCCTAGGTGGATCCACCAACTACTGGAGTAATGCTAGGCCTTTAAGAGAATTGAAAAAAAGGAAACATTGCTACTAATAGCAAAGAATGAAAAATGTGAAAAAGCAAAATGAAAAAAGAAAAAAGGGCAAAAAAAAGAAAAAAGAAAAAACAGGAAAATTTGAAAAATATATCTTATAAGGCAGTCCAATTTTGAGGAATAGTGCACAGAAAAATGCTTATATATGGGCGGATCTCATTAAAAGTAATGATGTTTTCGCAGGGATGGGCTGTAATAGTGTTGAGGGTTTTCCCAGGTTGTAGAAGGGATAAATCAATGCAAATCAGAGTAATGTCCTCATATATGGTGAATCAGATCGATCTGCAGCAAAAACGGTCCTAAATGGAATCAGCTGAGTAGCATCTGAGTAGCAACTGGCTGCGCGCTCGGGACATCCACGTCCCTTCGAAGGCCCCTGTAAATAACAGATGAGAAGGCTGCGTTTAAATATCCAGTTTGGAGGCTATTGTGGGCTGCTTCCGCCTCTCATACCACTTCCGCCTTGCCGTGGTGATGTCACCGTGCGTCACCGCGTCACGTGTGTTTAAATAAACTTTATTGTCCATACCATACAGTGCAATAAACAATATGTAAATACAAGTTAAAACGATATCCCATACAAGTATGTGGGAAACAATGTGACATTTAGACCTCATTGCCAAATGAATTGCGATATGTAATTACAAATTAAATCCTAAAGAGATACAAAGTCCTATAGTAGTGTGTGCAAGACAGAAATAATATCAAAGGCAGAAATATATTATATAATATTATTTAATACATCTCTCCATTAAAGGCACAGGTGGTCCTGTCTCTAACTTTGTATAATACAAACAGACCATATGAATGAAAGGAAACAACTAACTATATACACATAACTATATACAATTGTCTGCCTCATACAAAGAAAGCATGACTTGTAGCTCACCTTCGGTAGATGATCAGAGGGAGAATCAAGGGAACCCTGAGTAAATGTTAGAACTAGGCAAATAACCGGCTGTAAAAAATATATATAGAGTGAAATTTCAAGAATGTATAAAAAATGTAAACAAGCAGAAGAAAAAGCTGTAACATATAAGTTACCCGTCGTGTAGTCACCCAATCTATCCCCGGGCGTACAACATGAGGGAACCTGCACCACTGCCAGGTAGCGGACCCATAAAGGTCAAAGAGTAGGCGGAAAAGAGCATCGGACCATACCTGGTCGAATGGAGTCACTGTAAGGAGTATAGGATACATGCAGAAATTAATGGTGTTACGGTTGCCTCCAGGCTGGCTGGAAGTTGGACCATAGAAAGGATGCTCCTAGCGCTCACCAAATGACCATCAGCACTGTAGACACCATAACTACTGCGTAGACACCTTAAGTACTGCAGACTCCACGAACCGCCGCTGCTGGGCTAGGATTTCGCCGTCTGCTATCCACCCTGGACCTACGACCAGGCTCCAGGTTCCAGTAGGTGAACCTCTTCCTTCTGTAGAGCGAAGCAGGATCAGGAACAAGAGCTCTTACAAGAGCTCAGTAGCTATGGGAGTATGAAGAGCATAGCAATCCCTGTAGTGAATATAGCTGTCCCCTACAAACATGAGTCAAAGCTGCAAGTTAGAGGGTCAAGTAATTCTGTTTATTGGCACCCAAAGGGCTTTCTTTTATGCAGGTTTCCCTTAGATAGGACCACCCACACGGTTTTACAAAACAACCAATAACACACGTACATTACAGAAAACACTCCCAGCAATTACACTCAAAATCCTCCCGTCTGCCTGTGATATAATTATGGTACACAATACTTAACATAATTATCACAGGCAGGAAAAATACACATTTTTTACACATACACTGTAACTTCAAAACCATACATCCAATCTCCATAAAAATTACATATTTAGAATCAGCATACTTTAAATATAAACAGAAACATAAATCATACAAATCCCTCCAGTAGATCAAAAGTTAGACGGAAGTCCTTTATGACAGACCGCAAGCACATTTCCCTGCCCAAAACAGTTCCATAGATTTGGGCTGTGCGGCCGGTCAATTTTATGCAGAAAAATGACTAAGGTCCATTTGAACGTGCGTTCGAATCTTCGAACGGGACTTAGTCTCTGCGGCTGAAAGTTCAGTGAAGGAGAAGGTAAGGGTCAGCGGTGTTCGGTGAAATGTGTAGCCGATTTCAGTTCCATGGATTTGGCTACACATACTGCTGACCTCGTTCGAATGAACAAAGATGGCTGCCGCCATGTGTTAGTTTGCACGAACTGTGGCCACCCAGCGGTCGGCCATTTACCTACAGCAGGCTCCACTTTCACTTCTGGGTGGTCTCCACTTCCACTTCCGGGTGGTCCGTCTGTGTGGTACTTGGTTCAGTAAGCCCCATTTACTGAACCAAGTGGTAGAAAGCCAGGAACACAATATATATTAAAGGTTTGGGTTCACTGTCTTAAAGGGGCATTGTTAAACAAAGTCATAATATGTCCCCAGACGGTTCTTAAAGGGCCATACACACCCAATAAAAGTCCATAAGTTCTCAGGGGCACAATCTCCCAGGGGCCATAGTCATGAGGAAGGAGGCTGGAAAATAGGCTTCTCCACAACCCAGGGAAGCAGGGCAATTTGTAATTTAAAGGGCCAGTTAAAAATGGCAGTTTGTAACAAATGGATACTAGTGAACTATAAGAGTCAATTATAAAAAGTGCTTTAGATCATAGTCTTCATTCAACCCGGAAGGTGACAAAGTCTCTAGGGCACTAATCCATTTAGTTTTCTTTTGTAATAGAAGTTTCTGTCTGTCAACGCCCCTCCATAAGGGTGGAACTCTGGCTATGACCTGGAACTTTAACTGGTTCACACTATGACCTTGGGCTTTGAAATGTCTCGACACAGGAGCTTCAGCAGTGCCATGTTGTAAGGCCGCCCTAATACTCCTTTTATGCTCCCCTATACGCTCTTTAACTGGCCGGATAGTCTCCCCCATGTATACATACCCACAGGGACATTTCAATATATACACGATGAAGTCAGAGTTACATGTATAGTAACCCTCCGGGTTGAACAAAGACTATGATCTAAAGCACTTTTTATAATTGACTATTATAGTTCAGTAGTATCCATTAATTTCTGCATATATCCTATAAGTACAAGTAGAACTAAAGACTAAAACGACCTAATACACAGCTTTTTAACAAAAAATAACCCTTAAGCGCAAAAAATAAATAAATACAGATAGTACAAATGCACTGCTGTAACAGGATTTGGTAGGGAAGGGGCTAAAAAGGAAGTTTATTCATTTCTTTTCACAGGTTCTGGCACTTCTGGCAACACTTCAACAAACTGGCAACTAGACATGTGCAATTAGTTTCGCTCCGAATGTAAATTCGGATGAATTTCGGCAATTCGGACAATCGGATGCTTCCGAATGACCGAATTGCCGAAGTGTCAAATTTTGGAAGTGCCAAACTGAACCGAATTGTCGAAGTGCAGAATTAGGGAATTGCCAAAGTCCTGAATTTCAGTAAGTGCCGAACCGAATTGCCCATGTCCTGAATTTGCGAAGTCCCAAATTTGCGAAGTCCCAAATTTCAAAAGTGCAGAACAGAACCCATGCACAGCCTACTGGCAACAAACTATCATGACCTGATCTCTTTCTCTCTCCCTCTCAAACCGCTACAGAGGAGAGAGGGGCAGAGATCACTGTAAAAGTGATTGTTTGTAACACCCACTTTGACAGCAGCCAATAATGAGCAATCGTGTGTCGCTCAAACATAATAATTGGCTGTTACTATCTGCCTCGCATGCCTGGCAGTTAGTAACAGCATATTTCGGCGGAAGCGATCTCTGATCGATCTTGCTGCTCGTTTTAAGTTATGATGTTTCAGTACCGTCATCAGTCCTCAAGGGAATATTTCTGATGACGGTCCTGAACCGTCATCAGTCCTGTTAATACCTAGGACGTTAATACCTAGTACTAACCACTGATTGGCAGAAGAAAGCCTGCACTGAAAAAAAAAATGTATCTCTAATCTAAACTGCTCAAGCTGCAATAATGTTTTAAAATTACTTCTGTTAAGGAAAGAAAGGTTAAAATATGGTAATAATGCCATTTATGATTCAAACGCACTCAGCATAAATCCTTAAAAAATGATTATGTGCCTTTAAAAAAAATCAAAAAGTCTAAATTTTTTTCTCATCTTTATTAAGGTTTTCGGTATCAAATTCAAAATATAAATGACATAAGCAAGCAGACTTAGAAATACGTAGTGCGTTATCTCACTCTAAACAGATTTACCTTATTGTGAAATTTGTGTACAATCATAGAGAAAAACATTTTCATATCTTTATCAATAATTAAATTTTCGTTATAATAGTTCCCTATACTTGTCTTTTTAACTGGAAATCTGATATAATAAAAGTGGTACAGATGTTGTCTACCACTGTAAATACCTAATGGGTGAGGTGATTCACTACCCTAATAAGGGGTTTGGGCCCTAGAAAATACTAATGAGAAACATAGAATGTGGTGAAACACCAAAATGGATAAAATATAACCTTTATTGAAATCTGATAAAAAAAATCAAAAAAACTATCCAACGAATGGATGTATAAATATAACAATAAAGTACTCTGTAGTTGAAAGAAAATATCAATACAAAAGAAAACCAGTGAAAAGAACTGAACAGTACAGCTATATTGTATATTGTATATTGTGTGGACCGTCCGCTTTCTTGCTCCCTTTCTCTCTCTAATTTGTCCATATATTGGATGTCCCTATGGCCTTACCTTGACCTCTCTGAGGTTTTAACTACTATTTACCCTAGTGATACATACATACATACATACATACATACATCTATGAGACTTAGGAGCATGTTCCCAGGCTTTTAACTCTTTACCCTCACGTGACCTTCACATAAATTTTTTTGGTGTCTCTACTTAGCGTAGGTTTCATACCTATATATTTATTTTTTGCTTATTTTTAGTTCCTATTTGTCTTCAGCAATAAATATTATTACCATATTTTCTGTTACGTTTATTCTAGGAGGTAATTTTGGAATGAGACCGAATCCCATTCACCTTTGAGTGAGTGGTTTTTCTATCCCATTCTTTCAGTTTGTACCAAAATATCTTCGATATGCTTAAGTGTTTGGTTGTTTAGACTGGACATGCAAAGCATATAATTATTGTTCATACCTATCTGCATCCAGGAAGATTTTTAGTTGTGCTTTCCAACTACAATGTTATCACTTGTCCTTTTTTATCACCTGTATCACTTGTCCTTTTTTGGGGTCTTTAATACAGACCCAGTAATGTCAGCTTATAAGAGGGACATCGAAAAACCCACCAAATGTTCTCCACATTTTCAAGTAATAAAGTGCCATGAGCAATATCTGATATAAATCAAATGTTTGTTATACTAAATCTATCTCCCTAGTGGAATTACATTTTACATTGAAAAAATATATGGTTGCAAACAATTAAGAATAATATAGGAATGAACCTGCCACTACTATAAACAAAAATCATGTGCACGGTTACAGAACAATAATGGGACATTACAATGTATATTAGGGGTTCACATAAGAAAGATGGGAAAACATGTACGAAGCATCAATCACCATTTAAAAATAAATTTCCCACTCTGGTTAGATTAGGCCTGTAAGACAAAAATAAAGCTAAGGCTGCTGGTTTAGATAGTAAATGAAAGAGAGATAACATTACAGCATTTGAATAGCAATCTTTGGAGTGGCAAGGTCATCTAGCCTGAGTTTTACCCTAGAATATATGTTCAAGATCTCTTCATATATCTCTGATATATATTAGATTTGTGACTTAAAGGGACACTCTAGTCACCAGAACAATTACAGCTTATTGAATTTGTTCTGGTGAGTAGAATCGTTACCTTGCAGTGTTTACATTACAGCCTAGTGATAACTTCACTGGCCACTCCTTAGATGACTGTTAGAGATCCTTCCTGTGTCATGGCTGCCTAAAATGCATCCAAACATTCAGTGTCTCCTCCCTCTGCATGCAGACACTGAACTTTCCTCACATAGAGTCATTGATTCAATTCATCTCTATGAGGAGATGCTGATTGGCCAGGGATGTGTTTGAATCATGCTGGCTCTGCCCCTGATCTGCCTCCTTGTCAGTCTCAGCCAATCCTATGGGGAAGCAATGTGAGTGGATCAGGCTACCACTTTTGATGATGTTAGTAGACCGCTTGTTTTTCTGAGGCAAACACCATGGAGATCTACAGCTTCAGGCTTGAATACAGTAAGATGTTGCTATATTTATGAAGGCATGAGGGGTCCAGGGGGGCTAGATGGTGGTTTTAACACTATAGGGTCAGAAATACATATTTGTGTTCTTGACCCTATAGTGATCCTTTAATGAGACCAGATATGTCTTCAAGGTAGTGAAGTGGTATCTCAAGGGTCTGCAGCCCAAACAATTAATTAGGGTTATCTGGTGAGTATAAGACATATTCAGTGTTATTTACTAAAGTGAGAATTCTCAGTGGACTCAAACTGAATCTCAAATTTAAGATCAGTGTAGCTGAACTGAGAGCCTGATATTTTTAAATTTTTTTTCCAAGACCTTAAATTTTAAATTCACTTTAGTGAAGATTCACTTTAGTGATTAACATTGGTTAATTTCTATTGTATAATGCCTTATCTGGCCCCTCCAACAATATGGCATCTCTATTTCTCTCAAAAAAGATGTTAGCATGAAGTATTTACAGTGTCACTATAAAGTCTACAAGGGAAAGTAGGAAATATTTGAAACATTAGATTATCATAACAGATGGAGATGGTCTTAGTTGATCATACCACCAATTCAACGTATATAGTTGGCACCTATGTTGTTACATCCAGGGCCGGATTTAGATGAAAAGAGGCCCTGGGATATTCCACTTATGAGGCCCTTTCACCTCCCATTTTTAAGTTTGTAAATTACATGAGAGACAATAAAATACATCATTACTGTGATATATATCAGTATGTTAAATGAAACATGTTGTGATTGGTACTAACCTTTATAAAAAATGTGGCATGGATAATAAATAAAAAAAAAGTTGAGATGAGGGGGGGGGGTGATTGTGAGAGCGAGGGGGGGGATGAGGAGAGGGGGGGTGATTGTGAGAGGGAGGGGGGTGATGAGGAGAGGGGGGGTGATTGTGAGAGGGAGGGGGTAATGAGGAGAGGGGGTGACTAAAAAAATTACCTTAAATCCCTGGTGGTCCAGTGGGGGCTGCCTGGTGGTCCGGTGGGGTCCCTGGTGGTCCGGTGGCCCTCATTTCCGGTCTGCAGCTCCGCAGAGATGCAGACCATGGATCTCGCGAGACCCAATCAGAGCGTTGCCGTGGTAACCCGCGGCAACGCTCTGATTGGGCAGTGCACGCGAGATCCATGGTCTGCAGCTCTGCACATTGCAGAGCTGCAGACCGCCGGTCTCGGCGATCGCGGCAGGAGGGGCATTGCAGTCTGCCCCGGACACCCCCCTAGTAAGTGGCACCTGGGGAGGACCGTCCCCCCCCGCCCCCCCTGAGTACGCCACTGGTCGTATCATATGCGTAGAATTTCTCCTTATTTTAGGTTCAGTGTTTTAGTGTTCACTGTTTTTAGAATAGTGTAATTTTAATTTTGCTAACAATTTGAATGTAGGCCCCTCTTGATCTTGAGGCCCTAGGCTGAACCCTAGTTAGCCTATAGGAAAATCCGGCCCTGGTTACATCCATAGACATATCAGGACAGACCTGAACTGCGCTTGGCATTGTGTTTGACCATTCAATATTTAAAAAACAACTTCCCTTAATAGTAGCATTTGATCAAAACGAGGTTTCCACATGTCACAAATTAATAAGTTGTCTGTTTAGAGCTTTCCAACTCCATGCATCCTTTCAGCAAGTCATTAAAATAATCCCCACAAACCCATTAATGACCTTATGCCGCTAAAATGTAAGAGTTGTATAAATGGCTTTGCAAAAACAATATCTACAACAGGTAGATATTTTTACATCTCCTTTTCAATCTCAGAATATTTGACATTCCTATTCAAGCAAGTGAAGGAAACATGTCAAATGTGTGACCCAACAATCCAGAATTTGACATGTTATACCATATGCCTGAATTGAACAAAGTTAAACATCAATTAAGATGTGTGTATGTTACAATGACAAATTAAATTGTAGAGCACTGCAAACCATTTCATTCTGAATAGAAAGTTACATGAATTTAAAATGTAACTAACCTTCGGAGAGTTAAGCATCATAATAAAAACAGATAAACATCCTAACATCTTAACCCCAATATCTTGAACTTTTCTTTTTTTGTTTTGATTTTCAAAGTCTTGTCTGGAGATTAATTTGCCCCATGACATTATTTTTTCTGGTGTGTTTGTCATCTGCCATTTTTCACAAGAGGATTAACATTTAGATAATATTTTCTTCTCAGAGATTGAGATGCTTAAATATATATATTTTTTTAATCTTCAGCAAACTTGTCAAAATATCACATTCGGTGAAAGCCCAGTGACATTTCTCTTATCCGATATGTTAGTAAGACTTCTAGTTTTGGAAGATACACCAAATGAAATAGAAAATGCCTGAATAATTAGATCTATATGCCAGGTTTAAAGTACGAGATTTGAGGTATGTTTTCATTTTTATAACATCTGTCCTCAACTTGTCTATGACAATGCAGCCTTTTTTTCCTAATTGTGCTGTATTGTAGGAAAAACTCTTGTTTTGCTTCAGGTCACTGAAACCATTCAGAAATGTATTTGGTTCATGAAAACATTCAGCAATTTATTTGGTGTCTGGAACAATTCTGTGATTTATTTGGTGGGAATGTCTCAATACTTATTACTAGTGATGTACCGAACTGTCCGCCGGCGAACAGTTCCCGGCGAACTTAGCGTGTTCGTGTTCGCCGCGGCGGGCGGACACATGCGCAGTTCGATCCGCCCCCTATTCGTCATCATTGGGCAAACTTTGACCCTGTGCCTCTTGGTCAGCAGACACATTCCAGCCAATCAGCAGCACTCCCTCCCTTCCACACCCTCCAACCTACCTCCCAGCATCCATTTTCGATTCATTCGGAAGATGCATGCTTAGTGAGAGGAGGGAAAGTTTAGCTGCTGCTGATTAGATAGGGAAATTGATAGCTAGGCTAGGGTATTCAGTGTCCACTACAATCCTGAAGGACTCATCTGATCTCTGCTGTAAGGACAGCACCCCAAAAAGCCCTTTTTAGGGCTATAACATCAGGCTGCTTTTTTTTTTTCCTGTGTAATGTAATTGCAGGTGCCTGCCTGCCAGCTTCTGTGTGAGGTTCACATTGGATACTGTGCCTATTTGCCCAGTGCCACCACTCGTATCTGTTTTAACAATTGGTTAAGCTTTACATTTAAAATAAATATTTTTTTTCACTGTAATAGAAGAGCAGTTGCCTGCCTGCTTCTGTGTGAGGTTGGATGCCTTGCCCATTTGCACAGTCAGTGCCACCACTCATATCTGTTTTAACAATTGGTTAAGCTTTAGATTTAAAATAAATAAAAAAATGTCACTGTAATAGAAGAGCAGTTGCCTGCCTGCCAGCTTCTGTGTCAGGTTGGATGCCTTGCCCATTTGCACAGTCAGTGCCACCACTCATATCTGTTTTAACAATTGGTTAAGCTTTAGATTTTAAATAAATCATTTTTTTCACTGTAATAGAAGAGCAGTTGCCTGCCTGCCAGCTTCTGTGTGAGGTTCACATTGGATACTGTGCCCACTAGCCCAGTGCCACCACTCATATCTGTTTTAACAATTGGTTAAGCTTTAGATTTAAAATAAATATTTTTTTTTCACTGTAATAGAAGAGCAGTTGCCTGCTTGCCAGCTTCTGTGTCAGGTTGGATGCCTTGCCCATTTGCACAGTCAGTGCCACCACTCATATCTGTTTTAACAATAGCTTAAGCTTTAGATTTTAAAGAAATCATTTTTTTCACTGTAATAGAAGATCAGTTAGTTGTCTGCAAGCGTCTGGGTGTCAGGCCTACTTCAGCGTGTGCTCTGCAGACCTGTGCCAGCGTGCTTTGACAGTTGCCAATCATATCTGGTGTCTCTTTAGCGTGCTTTTACAAAGAAAAAAGGTTTCCAGTGTAAGCTAATAGCAGACAGTCAGTGTCCTTGAAGCGGCTCTGTCAGGCCTTGCTTCAGCGTGTGCCCTGCACAACCCTGCCAGCGTGCTTTGACAGTTGCCACTCATATCTTGTGTCTCTATAGCGTGCTTTTACAACCAAAATTTTGTTTCCACTGTAATAGAAGAGCAGTTACCTGCCTGCCATCTTCTGTGTGAGGTTCACATTGGATACTGTGCCCACTAGCCCAGTGCCACCACTCATATCTGTTTTAACAATTGGTTAAGCTTTAGATTTAAAATAAATATTTTTTTTTCACTGTAATAGAAGAGCAGTTAGTTGTCTGCAAGCGTCTGTGTTTCAGGCCTACTTCAGCATGTGCTCTGCAGACCTGTGCCAGCGTGCTTTGACAGTTGCCACTCATATCTTGTGTCTCTATAGCGTGCTTTTACAACCAAAATTTTGTTTCCACTGTAATAGAAGAGCAGTTGCCTGCCTGCCAGCTTCTGTGTGAGGTTCACATTGGATACTGTGCCCACTAGCCCAGTGCCACCACTCATATCTGTTTTAACAATTGGTTAAGCTTTAGATTTAAAATAAAAACATTTTTTTCACTGTAATAGAAGAGCAGTTAGTTGTCTGCAAGCGTCTGGGTGTCAGGCCTACTTCAGCGTGTGCTCTGCAGACCTGTGCCAGCGTGCTTTGACAGTTGCCAATCATATCTGGTGTCTCTTTAGCGTGCTTTTACAAAGAAAAAAGGTTTCCAGTGTAAGCTAATAGCAGACAGTCAGTGTCCTTCAAGCGGCTCTGTCAGGCCTTCCTTCAGCGTGTGCCCTGCACAACCCTGCCAGCGTGCTTTGACAGTTGCCACTCATATCTTGTGTCTCTATAGCGTGCTTTTACAACCAAAATTTAGTTTCCACTGTAATAGAAGAGCAGTTGCCTGCCTGCCAGCTTCTGTGTGAGGTTCACATTGGATACTGTGCCCACTAGCCCAGTGCCACCACTCATATCTGTTTTAACAATTGGTTAAGCTTTAGATTTAAAATAAATATTTTTTTTTCACTGTAATAGAAGAGCAGTTAGTTGTCTGCAAGCGTCTGTGTTTCAGGCCTACTTCAGCGTGTGCTCTGCAGACCTGTGCCAGCGTGCTTTGACAGTTGCCACTCATATCTTGTGTCTCTATAGCGTGCTTTTACAACCAAACTTTTGTTTCCACTGTAATAGAAGAGCAGTTGCCTGCCTGCCAGCTTCTGTGTGAGGTTCACATTGGATACTGTGCCCACTAGCCCAGTGCCACCACTCATATCTGTTTTAACAATTGGTTAAGCTTTAGATTTAAAATAAATCTTTTTTTTTCACTGTAATAGAAGAGCAGTTAGTTGTCTGCAAGCGTCTGTGTTTCAGGCCTACTTCAGCGTTTGCTCTGCAGACCTGTGCCAGCGTGCTTTGACAGTTGCCACTCATATCTTGTGTCTCTATAGCGTGCTTTTACAACCAAAATTTTGTTTCCACTGTAATAGAAGAGCAGTTAGTTGTCTGCAAGCGTCTGTGTTTCAGGCCTACTTCAGCGTGTGCTCTACAGACCTGTGCCAGCGTGCTTTGACAGTTGCCAATCATATCTGGTGTCTCTTTAGCGTGCTTTTACAAAGAAAAAAGGTTTCCAGTGTAAGCTAATAGCAGACAGTCAGTGTCCTTCAAGCGGCTCTGTCAGGCCTTCCTTCAGCGTGTGCCCTGCACAACCCTGCCAGCGTGCTTTGACAGTTGCCACCCATATCTTGTGTCTCTATAGCGTGCTTTTACAACCAAAATTTAGTTTCCACTGTAATAGAAGAGCAGTTGCCTGCCTGCCAGCTTCTGTGTGAGGTTCACATTGGATACTGTGCCTACTTGCCCAGTGCCACCACTCATATCTGTTTTAACAATTGGTTAAGCTTTACATTTAAAATAAATATTTTTTTTTCACTGTAATAGAAGAGCAGTTAGTTGTCTGCAAGCGTCTGTGTTTCAGGCCTACTTCAGCGTGTGCTCTGTAGACCTGTTCCAGCGTGCTTTGACAGTTGCCAATCATATTTGGTGTCTCTATAGCGTGCTTTTAAAACCAAAATTTGTTTTTCACTGTTATAGATTGAATAGCAGTTACTTGTCTTCAAGCGGGTGTCTCAGGCCTACAGTGTGTGCTCTGCAGAACTGTTCCAGTGCACATTGCCAATCATATCTGGTGTCTCTATAGCGTGCTTTTAAAACCAAAATTTGTTTTTCACTGTTATAGATTGAATAGCAGTTACTTGTCTTCAAGCGGCTCTGTCAGTCCTTCCTTCAGCGTGTGCTCTGCAGAACTGTTCCAGTGCACATTGCCAATCATATCTGGTCTCACAGTAGCTTGCACGCATAGTACCACTAATCCCCAAAAAAATGACAGGCAGAGGCAGGCCACCCCGCAGGGGCCGTCGTGGTCGTGGTGCTGTGATTCCCTTTTGCCCTAGAATAATGCCCAGTTTTCAGAAGCCACGTACCCTGAACTTGAAAAGTTCTGAGGACTTAGTTGACTGGCTAACACAGGACACCCAATCTTGTACAGCCTCCGCTCGGAACCTTGACGCACCATCCTCCTCCAGCTTAGCTTCAGGCACCTCTCAAGATAGCACTCACCCGCCTGCCGCCACCACCAAAACTAGCACCACAGCCGCTTTACTTGGTATGTCAGAGGAGTTATTCACACACCCGTTTGAAGAAATGAGTGATGCGCAACCATTATTGCTAGAGGATGTAGATAACAGGGATATGTCTCAGGCAGGCAGCATTAAACACATGGAGGTACGGTGTGATGATGATGATGTTGTACCCGCTGCTGCTTCCTTTTTTGAGTTGTCAGATACAAGCGAAGCGGTTGATGATGACGATGCGTCCATGGATGTCACGTGGGTGCCCGCTCGGCAAGAAGAAGAACAGGGCGAAAGTTCAGATGGGGAGACAGAGAGGAGGAGGAGGAGACGAGTTGGAAGCAGGGGGGGGTCGTCGCAAGGAGCTAGTGGCACAGTCAGACAGCATGCATCGGCACCCGGGGTCAGCCCGACAGCACGCCAATCAACGCATGCTGTGTCCACCACCAGAATGCCGTCATTGCAGAGCTCAGCAGTGTGGCATTTTTTTGTGTGTCTGCCTCGGACAACAGCGATGCCATTTGCAACCTGTGCCAAAGGAAACTGAGTCGTGGGAGGTCCAACACCCACCTAGGTACAACTGCTTTGCGTAGGCACATGATCTCACATCACAAACGCCTATGGGATCAACACATGAGTACAAGCAGCACGCCTACTCTAAGCCGCCATCCTCCTCCTGGTCCAGCATCTTCAGCCACGTCAACCACTGCTGTCCTTCTTGCCCCCTCTCAACCATCCGCCACTCCGTCTCCCGCCTTGAGCAGTTCCCGCTCATCTGCCCGCAGTCATGTGTCTGTCAAGGACATGTTTGAGCGTAAGAAGCCAATGTCACTAAGTCACCCCCTTGCCCAGCGTCTGACAGCTGGCTTGTCCGAACTATTAGCCCGCCAGCTTTTACCATACAATCTGGTTGAGTCTGAGGCGTTCAAAAAATTTGTAGCTATTGGGACACCGCAGTGGAAGGTACCCGGCCGGAATTTCTTTGCACAAAAGGCAATCCCCAACCTGTACTCGATTGTGCAAAAGGAAGTCATGGCATGTCTGGCACACAGTGTTGGGGCAAGGGTCCATCTGACCACTGATACCTGGTCTGCAAAGCATGGTCAGGGCAGGTATATCACCTACACTGCGCATTGGGTAAACCTGCTGACGGCTGACAAGCAAGGAATGCGTGGCATTGCAGAGGAGTTGGTGACACCGCCTCGAATTGCAGGCAGTCCTGCTGCCACCTCCTCTACTCCTCCTACTCCATCCTCTTCCATAACCTCCTCGGCTGAGTCCTCTTGTGCCGCTGCTTCTTGCTCCACATCAACGGCACCCCCCCAGCTCCCCAGGTACTATTCCACATCCCGGATACGGCAGTGTCACGCCATCTTGGGTTTGACTTGCTTGAAAGCAGAGAGTCACACCGGACAAGCACTCCTGTCCGCCCTGAACGCACAGGTGGAAAAGTGGCTGACTCCGCAGCAACTGGATATCGGCAAAGTGGTGTGTGACAACGGAAAAAATGTGATAGCGGCATTGAAGTTGGGCAAGTTGACACATGTGCCGTGCATGGCACATGTGTGTAATCTGATCGTACAACGCTTTGTGCATAAGTACACAGGCTTACAGGACGTCCTGAAGCAGGCCAGGAAGGTGTGTGGCCATTTCAGGCGTTCCTACACAGCCATGGCTCACTTTGCCGATATCCAGCGGCGAAACAACATGCCAGTGAGGTGCTTGATTTGCGACAGCCCTACACGTTGGAATTCAACACTCCTAATGTTCGACCGCCTGCTCCAACAAGAAAAAGCTGTTAATGAATATTTGTATGACCGGGGTGCTAGGACAGCCTCTGGGGAGCTGGGAATTTTTTTGCCACGTTACTGGACGCTCATGCGCAATGCCTGTAGGCTCATGCGTCCTTTTGAGGAGGTGACAAACCTAGTCAGTCGCAACGAAGGCACCATCAGCGACATCATACCATTTGTTTTCTTCATGGAGCGTGCCCTGCGAAGAGTGCTGGATCAGGCTGTAGATGAGCGTGAAGAGGAAGAGGAAGAGTTGTGGTCACCATCACCACCAGAAACAGCCTTATCAGCATCGCTTGCTGGACCTGCGGCAACGCTGGAAGAGGATTGTGAGGAAGAGGAGTCAGAGGAGGATTGTAGCTTTGAGGAGGAGGAGGAGGAGCAAGACCAAACACAACAGGCATCCCAGGGTGCTCGTTGTCACCTATCTGGTACCCGTGGTGTTGTACGTGGCTGGGGGGAAGAACATACCTTCAATGACATCAGTGAGGAGGAGGAACGGGAAATGAGTAGCTCGGCATCCAACCTTGTGCAAATGGGGTCTTTCATGCTGTCCTGCCTGTTGAGGGATCCTCGTATAAAAAGGCTGAAGGAGAACGACCTGTACTGGGTGTCCACGCTACTAGACCACGCTACTAGACCCCAGATAAGCAGAAAGTGGCGGAAATGTTACCCAATTACAACAAGTCGGAAAGGATGCAGCATTTGCAAAATAAATTAAAAAGTATGCTTTACACAGCGTATAAGGGTGATGTCACAGCTCCTCCCACGACCACGCCGGCAAGGACAGGACGCTTTAAAGACGTGTTGTTGATGGAGGACATGCGGACCTTTTTAAGTCCTATGCATCGCCACAGCCCTTCGGGATCCACCCTCAGAGAGCGACTCGACCGACAGGTAGCAGACTACCTCGCCTTAACTGCAGATATCGACACTCTGAGGAGCGATGAACCCCTTGACTACTGGGTGTGCAGGCTTGACCTGTGGCCTGAGCTATCCCAATTTGCGATAGAACTTCTGGCCTGCCCCGCTTCAAGTGTCCTGTCAGAAAGGACCTTCAGTGCAGCAGGAGGTATTGTCACTGAGAAGAGAAGTCGCCTAGGTCAAAAAAGTCTAGATTACCTCACCTTTATTAAGATGAATGAGGGATGGATCCCGAAGGGACTGACACTGGGCGATACATTCGATTAAAAAAGGCCTGATGAGATGAGCTGCCTTGGGCTAAAAATGGTCCACCCGCTGCGGTATTTTAGCTCTGAATGACGTTTGACTTGCGTGACTTATCCGCCACCAACTAGGGTTCAAGCCGCTATGTTTTAGGGCACTTTCTGCCTGTGAAACAAACATCAATTTTTCTGGCCGCTGCTACAGCAGCGGCTGCAACAATACCAAATTTTTCAGGCATGTGTACATGCCTAATTTTTAGGCCCACTGGTGCAGCACTGTGGCTTCAAAAACCAAACCAAAAATTAAAATCCTCCAAGATGGCACCAATATACCAGTGGTCTAAGCATCTTCCCACCTTGGCCTAAAAAGGGGAGGTGATTCAACAATTAAAAATCTCTGCCATTTACACGTCCACTGATAGGAGACGCGGAAGGTATTAAACTGATATGAACAATACTCCACTCCTATCAGTAGGTCCGTCCCATTGTGATTTATGCCCCCACCCACCGCGCAGGGATGGGGGCCGGGGGGGAGGAAAGTAGGCCCCCCCATTGTGATTTATGCCACCCACCCACCGCGCAGGGGTGGGGGCCGAGGGGGGGAGGACAGTAGGTCACCCCATTGTGATTTATGGCCCCCACCCACCGCGCAGGGGTTGGGGAGGACAGTAGCTCCCCCCAGTGTGTATCAGGGGCTTTGAGGACAGGTGTCAATCCATACCTGCCAAGTGACCCTATGTAGGGGGAACAGTCCCTATTCTGCTCTGTGTCAGTGTGTATCAGGGGTTTTGAGGACAGGTGTCAATCCATATCTGCCAAGTGACCCTATGTAGGGGGAACAGTCCCTATTCTGCTCTGTGTCAGTGTGTATCAGGGGTTTGGAGGACAGGTGTCAATCCATATCTGCCAAGTGACCCTATGTAGGGGGAACAGTCTCTATTCTGCTCTGTGTCAGTGTGTATCAGGGGTTTTGAGGACAGGTGTCAATCCATATCTGCCAAGTGACCCTATGTAGGGGGAACAGTCTCTATTCTGCTCCTTGTCAGTGTGTATCATGGTCTCTGTGGACGGTAAACAGTCTCTATTCTGCTCTGTGTCAGTGTGTATCAGGGGTTTTGAGGACAGGTGTCAATCCATATCTGCCAAGTGACCCTATGTAGGGGGAACAGTCTCTATTCTGCTCTGTGTCAGTGTGTATCAGGGGTTTTGAGGACAGGTGTCAATCCATATCTGCCAAGTGACCCTATGTAGGGGGAACAGTCTCTATTCTGCTCTGTGTCAGTGTGTATCATGGTCTCTGTGGACGGTAAACAGTCTCTATTCTGCTCTGTGTCAGTGTGTATCAGGGGTTTTGAGGACAGGTGTCAATCCATATCTGCCAAGTGACCCTATGTAGGGGGAACAGTCTCTATTCTGCTCTGTGTCAGTGTGTATCAGGGGTTTTGAGGACAGGTGTCAATCCATATCTGCCAAGTGACCCTATGTAGGGGGAACAGTCCCTATTCTGCTCTGTGTCAGTGTGTATCCGGGGTTTTGAGGACAGGTGTCAATCAATATCTGCCAAGTGACCCTATGTAGGGGGAACAGTCTCTATTCTGCTCTGTGTCAGTGTGTATCAGGGGTTTTGAGGACAGGTGTCAATCCATATCTGCCAAGTGACCCTATGTAGGGGGAACAGTCCCTATTCTGCTCTGTGTCAGTGTGTATCCGGGGTTTTGAGGACAGGTGTCAATCCATATCTGCCAAGTGATCCTATGTAGGGGGAACAGTCTCTATTCTGCTCTGTGTCAGTGTGTATCAGGGCTGGGCTTTGAGGACAGGTGTCAATGTTAGGTGATTTCTGCCCTTTATGGATTAAAAGCAGACTCTGCATCAACTGTGCAATTTTCCATGGGAGTTTTGCCATGGATCCCCCTCTGGCATGGCACAGTCCAGGTGTTAGTCCCCTTGAAACAACTTTTCCATCACTATTGTGGCCAGAAAGAGTCCCTGTTGGTTTTAAAATTCGCCTGCCCATTGAAGTCAATGGCGGTTCGCGCGGTTCGCCGGTTCGCGAACATTTGCGGAAGTTCGCGTTCGCCGTTCGCGAACCGAAAATTTCGGGTTCGCGACAACACTACTTATTACATAATACAATTAAGAGGTGCTGGCAGGGCCGGATTAACATAGGGGCTGATGGAGCTGCAGCTCCAGGCCCAGGCCCATGGAATAGGCCCATTTAAAAAAAAAATATATATATATATATATTTTTTTTTACACACTACTCTTAGGTTTGCCACCTGCCTGGTATTTTACTGGCACAGCCAATATTTGAGGCTGCCGTGCCGTGACGTTATTGCAGTAATACCAGCAATACAAATGCAGGTATTTTTCTCAAAATAATTAGATTACTCTGCAATACCAGCACCAGCCAGTAGGGGTCACTGTGTGTGGAGAGAGGCAGGGATAGGAAGTTACAGCATTTTCCTGCCTCTCTCTACTACTTACTGATCCATGGGGGAGCAGCAACACAGCACAGAGTCCAGACAGCAGCTCTACAGCTCAGGTAAGTGAGGAATGGGGGGAAAGGCAGCAGGGACACATGGGGACACTGAGACACTAGGGGACACATGGGAACACTGAGACACTAAGGGACACTGAGACACTAGGAGACAGACACTAGGGGACACATAGGGACACAGACACGAGGGGACACATGGGGACACTAGGACACATGGGGACACATACACTGGGAGACCTGGAAACACTGAGACACTTGGGGACACTGGAAAACATGGGGATGCTGAGACACATGGGGACGTTGTGAGACATTGGGAGACACTGAGACATTGGGACACGGAGACACTATGTCCCCATTTCTCCCAGTGTCCCCCATCCAGTCTCGCTAGTGTCTCAGTGTCCCCTAGTCTCCCAGTGTCTGAGTCCCATGTCTCTCAGTGTGCCTAGTGTCCCCATGTGTCTCAGTGTCCCTATATGTCCCAGTGTCCCCATGTCTATGCCCACAACTGTCCCCATGTCTCCTAGCCAGTGTCCCCATAGTCTCACAGTGTCCCCATGTCTGTGTCCCTAGTGTCTTAGTGTCCCCAAATGTTTCAGTGTCCCCATGTCTCCCAGTGTCTGTGTCCCATGTCTCTCAGTGTGCCTAGTGTCCCCATGTGTCCCAGTGTCCCAGTGTCCTCATGTCTATGTCCACAACTGTCCCTATGTCTCCCAGTGTCCCCAAATGTCTGTTTCCCAGCCAGTGTCCCCCAGTGTACCCTAGTCTCCCAGTGTCTGTGTTCCCATGTCTCTGTGTCCCTAGTGTCCGAAATGTTTCAGTGTCCCCATGTCTCCCAGTGTCTGTGTCCCTAGTGTCCCCATTTCTCTCAGTTTCCCTAAATGTCTCATTGTCCCCATGTCTCCCAGTGTCCCCATGTCTCTGTGTCCCCATGTCTCTGTGTCCCCGGGTCTCTCAGTGTCCCCATGTCTCTCAGTGTCCTCGGGTCTCTCAGTGTCCCCATGTCTCACTGTGTCCCCAGTATCCTAGTCACAAGGGGACACACTGAGGCATTGGGACACTGGGAGAAATGGAGACACTGAGACACTGGGAGACTAGGGGACTGGGCGGCATGGGGACACTGACACTGTGATACATAGGGACACTGAGACACTGGGTGACTTGCGTGACTGAGACACTGGGAGCAATCCATCTATACAGCAGAATCAAACTGTGAGTAGTTTGTTGGTGATTTTACAGAATTTTCTCTGATGTCACTCCTTGTGATTACACAAATGATTAATGCTGGTATTTTATTCCAAGAAAGGTGGCAACCCTAACTATTCTTCACATACTCTTGCTTAAAGGAGCACTATAGGGTCAGGAACACAATCATGTATTTCTGACCCTATTATGTTAAAACCACCTGGCCCCTTCTTGCCTCCCTAAGTATAGTAAAATATAACTTGTATTCAAGTCTGCAGCTGCTGGCTCTGCCTCTGAACTGACTGTCTGCTGACATCATCAGAAGTGGTGGTTTGAGCAAATTACAATACTTCCCCATAGGATTGGCTGAGACTGTCAACTAGGCAGATCAGGGGCAGAGCCAGCACAAGTCCAACATAGCCCTGGCCAATCAGCATCTCCTCATAAAGATAAATTGAATCAATGCATCTCTATGAGGAAAGTGCATTGTCTGCATGCAGAGGGTGGAGACACTGAATGGCAGTGCTGCACACTAGGCAGTACTGCCCCAGGAAGCACCTCTAGCAGCCATCTAAGGAGTGGTCAGTTGAGTTATTTTCTCTGAAAAGACAGTGTTTACTGCAAAAGGCCTGAATGGAATGATTCTACTTACCAGAACAAATACAATAAGCTGTAGTTGTTCTGGTGACTATAGTGTCCCTTTAAGTTTGGAATCTTAAGAGGGATGTATGTGAACAAAACTTGTGTGGACTGGCTGACAATAAAATTAGTTTAGGTAATGCAGACGTTGGTCTCTCTAACACTGTGGCATATCCCATTTCTTCTACACTCACTACATACACCTTTTCTCTGTCTCAGACTATATACCAGGAACTTCTGCCTGCTAATAAGAAGGTAAGGAGACAAGTGGACCAGCGAGTGCTAGGGGACAGTCTTTAGAAAGCATGGAGTGAGAGCATCATTAGACGCATTTATGTCAAACTCAGGGTGCTGCCTGCTTAGTATGCCCTTAGTTGGACAGCCTGCAAGATTGGTGGGCAGCCTGACATGCATTCATGCCAGGCTGGCCTTCCAATTCTTTGGACAGACATGCCCCCTTTTTGGGCATGTTCTCCCCTTTTTGCAGGTCTGGTCATGTGATTCGCACCAGGGGCCCAACCCTTTTACCCCACCCATTGACTTCCTGCTTCACTGGACACTGCTGTTAGGGGTTATTGATTTACTTGAAAGATGAAAGCATAAATTAGAGAGAGATTAGCATAGAGTATGTGTTTTCTTATAGCTGCATCCTATGAGTTTCCCTCTAACACCATCTCCATTAGATACATGACGCTTGGGAGGTATGACTGTTTTAGTCTTTTTCGTCGATAAGATTCTGTAATTAGGCCTATCATAATTGTCATCACCAGGCCCAATGTGCTCTTAATCCGGCCCTGGGTGCTGGTACTGTCCTGTTTAATTTTACAACAGAACATATTACCTAGTCTTTGTGCGTAATGCTCCCTATTGAGCAGTTTGAGTATTCCAGTATTCTAGCACTGCAGCACTAATACAAAGTAATATTCCTAATGCTTTTAAAGTTGCATTGAAGCCAACAGAGTATGATCATGGCCTACATCGA
Source organism: Pelobates fuscus (assembly GCF_036172605.1). Taxonomy (NCBI): domain Eukaryota; kingdom Metazoa; phylum Chordata; class Amphibia; order Anura; family Pelobatidae; genus Pelobates; species Pelobates fuscus. The sequence continues at coordinate 214,800,654 of NC_086320.1, read as the reverse complement.
AAGGACCTGTTCAAAATTGAAAATATATGGTCAGCTGAAGAAGTACACATGCCCCTGGAATGTATAGCAAATAAATATTACAAATTGTCCCAAATATGTTGCTGTTTATATTGATGGCTTTCCTGCTACCACTTCTGAATTATTTATTCAAAGCTGTCCAACCTTGAAGGGCAATAATAGACTTTGAGTATGCAGGGAAGTTCCAGTAGAATCAATATGTTTCATCAGTCTTTGTTGTGGTCGTGACTTAAATATGAATATTAATCTCTTAATACATAATAATTAAGCAATACAGAACAACATTAATATTTTTATAGTTCATGGTATTATGGTCGAATATGTGGATAGAAAATACACAAAACGTTGTAATATTAAATGTATATTTAATATAACTAAAATAAATAAACAGATGCTAGCAGAATGTCAATTTACCACAATAATTATACAATACAAAATTACTTACAAAAGGTTGCTAATGTTTTACAAAAGGCTATTACAGTTGCTATATGTTACAGTGGATTCATATTACTTACAAGGCCCCAGCCCTTTGGCTGGGGGTTAAGTCAGAGCTGGTACTACATCTTAGGTCCAGTCAGGTACAGGCAAAGAGACAGAGTTTCTCATACATCTGATTTTTATTCAGTGTAAGTAGGCTGGCCTGTGATGTCACTGCCAGAAGCACATGTCTTCCTACACACTGCCCCTAGTGGTGCCTCCAAAGCATTACACTAAATATGCTTTTTTTATGATGTAAAGTCATTAATTAATAGATACCATTACAGTCTTAATTTCAAATGTGGCCCTGTATGTCTAACATATTGGGAGTGACATGACGTTTTGTATAGCATTTGTTCTATTAAAGGCAAAATTGTCCTTAAAGTACCACTATAGGCACCCAGACCACTTTAGCTTAATGAAGTAGTCTGGGTGCCAGGTCCATCTAGGTTTAACCCCTTTTGCTGTAAACATAGCAGTTTCAGAGAAACTGCTATGTTTACAAATGGGTTAATCTAGCCTCTAGTGGCTGTCTCATTGACAGTCGCTAGAGGCCCTTCCGCGCTTCTCACTATTATTTTCACAGTGAGAAGACGCCAGCCTCCATAGGAAAGCATTGAGAATGCTTTCCTATGGACTGGCTGAATGCGCGCGCGGCTCTTGCCGCGCATGTGCATTTAGCCGATGACTGCCAAAGGAGGAGGAGAGTCCCCAGCGCCGAGAGAGCCCAGCGCTGGAAAAGAGGTAAGATTTAACCCCTTCCTCCCCCTAGAGCCTGGCAGGAGTGGGACCCTGAGGGTGGGGGCACCCTCAGGGCACTATAGTACCAGGAAAACGAGTTTGTTTTCCTGGCACTATAGTGGTCCTTTAATGTTATAGCTATTAATGTGGAGATAAAGAAAGTAAGTTGCAAAATATATGGAAATTCTATACAGTTTCTAGTGAGATGTTCAACGTTTTTAGTCTAGAGGTGGAATGTGGCTGTGGGCCCTGTGTCCAAAGATGCCTCAGGAGAGACTGTAATCTAATGTAAAATATTTCAAACTGAAAATACAGGGGCAAAAAAATCACAACATATATGCTATAAATATATGAATTAAGATAGTAATCCTAGCAGAATGGGTGCCTTAAAAATATAGTAAGAACTAATAAACACTATAAGGGTATGCCTTAATAATAGTCCTATAAGCAATATTTAAAAATCTAATTTATTAAGTTTAAAACATCATAAAAGCGTAAATGATTTAAGTATGGTGGTATAACAAGGTTTTCTGTACTTGTAGTATATGTGGAATAAGTTTAACTCTTTCCTCTATTGAGGTTTGTAAATGGGATCAGACTGGCGGTGCTGTACTTCTATGTCTTGATAAAGTCCTTCAGATGAAAAGCATGGCTTGTTTTTTTAAAAAACAATTATGTGGCAATGATGTCATATGCTTGCGCTTTGTTTAGAAGTATAGTAAAAAATCAATGAAATGATTCTTACTTGCCAGATGTACGCTAGTAGCTTTCATCTGTCTGGAGCGCTTTCCATGGATTACCTTTGGGTGGGAGCATTTGAAGCCTTGCTGGTGAGGCTGATTTATGTTACTGCACTGGATGTTACTGCACTGGTTGCTTTTTTGGGTACCATCTTACATGTCTAATTTGTTATGTCAGCAATGTATCTAGTTTATTGCCCTACGATGAAATATAATTACTTGAGAACTCAAAACTGCATCATCAATACATCAGAAATAACTTCCAGTGTGATTCCTAAAGATATTTACATCTCAACTGGAAAACCTTCCTCCCAGCTTTAAAAGCAATTTGGCATGAATGGGAAAATTTGACCCTGTAGCAAACCACATCTTTGGACACCGAAACATCCCTCATTAGTGCTGGTAATAATGAATACACTTTTGTAGTGTCCTGATGAAAATTTTAAATTGCAATCTAAACACTGAAGCATGCCTCCCATGTGTCCATATTTAGGAGGGACGGTCATTATTTTGGGCTAAAATCCTTGTCCCTCTTTAATATCCTAATGTCACTCTCTTCCAGGCGCTCTGTATTTTTGGTGTGTCTGAGTATATAACAGAGCTCTACATGAATTATACTCTCAGTAATGTTTCTTAACCCCTTAAAATCAATGAAGTGATTCTTATTTGCCCGATGTATGCTAGTTGCTTTCATCTGCCTGGAGCACTTTCCATGGATTACCTTTGGGAGCATTTGAAGCCTTACTGGTGAGACTGATTTATGTTACTGCACTGGTTGCTTTTTTTGGGTACCATCTTACATGTGTAATTTCTTTATGTAAGCAATGTATCTAGTTTATTGCCCTTTGATGAAATATACCTACCTGCAAAAGGAGGGCTTTAATGCCATTAGGATGACATAGCACATCCAAACCCATAGCCCGACAGCCTGCATAATTACCCTTTGTCATGATCCTGATCAGGGGACTGCGTGACAACTGAGCCAGTCCCCTCTAAAGTAAATCCCACCCATCCAAGTCATGTGATCACACTGAACCTGTGATCACATGACTAGTATAAAGAGTTTACATCACTGCATGCAGGGGGACTAACTGGTTTGCCAGGCAGACCTCCCAACTTATAATGATTAAATCAAATAATTATGGGGAAAAAAAACTATAACGGCACCTCCGGGTATACAAGGAGTTAATGCCGTTTAGGATGTTCTCTTACCGAATGCGTAGGCAGCTAACGAACACTTCAACCAGCCGAACAGGAATCATACGAACACTCTCCACTCCAAACAGCCGAACAGTAAATCCATACGAATCAATTCCCCCAAGTATGAGACCAAGCTCCGTATTGAGGGTCATCAGAGATCTGGTTTAATGGGGCTACCTGCCCAGTATTTATGCAGGTCTTCCACCAGGTGGATACTCCCCTATGGGACCTGGTGGAAGACTGGGACAATAATGATACAGTAACCAATCACAGTATTACGGGCATAAACACTCCTCTTTAGCTGTGAAGAACCCTCCTCTCTATCCTGGAGAAATCCAATTATCTCCCAGGATAGAGGCAAAACTCCATTTTACACGCCGCAGTAAAAACACATAAAAATATTTAACATGAAAACTACCTACTGCACTAGGTACAATTAACATATCCCCAGATAGCTAAGATCTGAGCGCACATTATTACTGAATGGCGCTCAGATCACATACATACAGTTTAATCGTCATGGAGCCAAAGTCTTTCACATAGTCTTTCGTTATACGAATGGGCTCCATGGCATAGCTATCTGGGGTAAGTCCATTCATGCAGAAAAGTACCAAACATTTTTTCCCCCACCTTTTCATTTGCTTTTCAAGCTTCCAGCATGCACTACTCACCCAATCAATTTCATGTCCTCACTTTCTCCAACTGTTTCTCTAACTTATCATCCCATGTTCATTTATGTACCTGTTACCTTGGCTCTCCCCCTTAATATCGCAATTATATATAATCTGTCGCTCTTTTTCCACTATTCCTCTCTCAACTTTATGCATTCTGTCTTCCACATTTCACTATGTCACTCCCTTTATATTCAATTGTGTTTACATCCCCTCTGTTGTTCTACTCTCCTCCTCTTCCCTCACTTCTCATTGCAATTCACACCATCTGTTTTCATGTCACTTTCCAACTCGCCATCACTCCAATACCATGCTCCTTTTTCCCTTTTATTTGCCACAGCATAGCAATTGCTGGATGAGAAGCAATTAGTTGCCTGAGCCTTCCAGAGGTGCATAATGTTCACATATAGGTCTGTTCAAGTATGTCCACCAGAACTTTCTCACCCCCCAGTAATGTAAAAGAAGTTGAAGCGATGGAAATATATATTTATGTACAGACTCCTGTTATAATATCTGTTTTTCACAGCTGATTCATAGCTCTCTATGAACTGCTGGCCCCAGTCAATCACATCAGAACCTGGAACTGATCCAGAAAGTTAAATGCAGTTACTGTGCTGGTAAGGAACAAGACACTGTTGAGGAGCGAGACCACATGCTGCATACCTGCAAGGCTCTAGAAGAATAATGCATACTCCTTTCAGATGATTTATGGACTTTTCCTACAGCAAAAACAGGAAAAAAAATGAAAATAAGAAACTAGATAATTGTCGCTATAAACTACTGTTTTGTAAAATAGAGGCTGCTAATGATATCAACTCTTACTACACTAATCCAGTTGTGACTGCATAATGCATTTAATTATTAAGACATTGATTTCTCTTTCTGTAATTGGATTTAGAATAGAAATATCACTTAATTTATTAAAGAAACACTTTGTTATCAAACACCTCCTTGACTGAGATCTTTAAAATTGACTATCTCAGACAATCCACTGTTTTCCCAAAAACCTTTAATGGTGTACTATGCCTTCCTGAAAAAAGTAGGCTTTAACTCTGTTAGGATGGCAATAATACACCCTAACGGTCGGCAGGCCCCACCCTCCCCATTTAAAAAAAAATATTTTATCCACACAACCTTGAATTGTAAATAGAGGATGTAAAAAATATTAAAAATCTTACAAAGATCCACCTAAAGATATTTTTTTAATAAGCAGTGAAGGTTTTTTTTGATTGTGGAGGTTGTTTAGCATGCAGAGAAACAAAAAATATAAAGACATATTACCAATATAAAAGAATATACCAAAAAAGATTTTAATATTAAAGATCAACTTACATGCTTTTCAAAAAATAAGATTTAAATCTTAAAATCCTTTTCCTTGTGATTTATTATATGTTGGGAGAACTATCAGATGGCTCCACACTAGTATTTCGCAACACAATAGAAAGATTAAAAGAGGTGTGGAGACGCACAGTGCCTCCAAACATTTTAAAACCCACTACAACCAGAACCCTCAAGGTTTCTTTTTTGTTCACATAAATTAGTTAAAAAAAAAGAAAAAAAAAAGATTGGAGGGTAGGCGATTTCAATATGAAATTTGGCATAGAAGAAATGAAATGTAATTATAATTTAACAACATGACAGGAGGCTTCATATTTTGCATAATCTCTCTTTACTAGCTCCACAGCAGCAAAGAAACACATAGAAAAACAAAACCAATCACAAGAGAGTAGGATGTACATGAGGTATAATAACCTAATCACTTCCTCTTTCTTTGCTGCTCCATCAAGCAGACAGGTCAGAGTATTACTCTTCTCCATTACTTTATGTTTCTATTTCCTTTTTGAGGTTGTTTCTGTATTATATTTTTTTTATATACTTTGCTGTTTGTTCTTGCTGTGTTTCTGTACTGTGAACATCTGTGTTTATTCCATGTTATTTATTGTGTTTCTACCTTATTTTTGGCCCTCTCCCCTCCTAGCTCTCACTTCTCTGGGGCTTGAGGGGCATTTTGGTCTTACTGGGGTTGCATGTTAATGTTGAATTAGGCCCTTTATATAAGCTGTTTAAAGGGATTTCACCCATAACTTTGTATTAACTATTAAAGCACTGATTAGCGCTCTCTGACAGGACTGTGGCACTCAAGGGGTAAGCCCCCTACTGTATTTTTACTGCACTGTGCTACAGAATGGAGGCATGCTGTTGCAGCCTCTGTTAACTGCTGGACAGGATTTCCAGGACATACTGCTAAAAGCGACACTGTCATGCCGAACTTACCTTTCCCCAATAGCTTCCACTTCTCTCCCTCTGTCAGGATCTGTTCTTCTTTTTTCCTGTCTGCTCCGTTTTTTTTGTATCAGGGAGCTATCTACTACAAGGCTGAAAGACCAAAACTGGTCTTTAAGCCCACTTTACTAATACTAAGTAAAATTTACTTAGTATTCGTAATTAATCTGCCCCTACTCGCTATGCCGCGAGCACAGGCATGTCTACTAAACAGTGAGCAGCCAGTGGCTGTTCATTGTTGTAAAAAAGACCCCCTCACGCCTCTAATAAAGTGCCCTTAGTTGGGCACCTATAACAATTAACAGGGGGGACATAGTATCCCCCTGAGCCCTCACTCGTGCATCACAAGTGGGGGCCACTAAACTTAATGGGGGACTTAGTGTCTCCCCACGGCCCCCACCCATGAGCGGCAGATGGGCCCTAATATAAAATGCAGGGGGAGACGTATTGTCCCATCCTCCGCCCCAGGAATACTCATCAGTGACGGGTGGGAGCCCTAGTTACAATGGGGGGGACATAGGTCCGGCCCCCACCCATGAGCAGCGGGTGGGGGCCCTAAATGACAATCGGGGAGGACCTATTGTTCCCCCTGGCCCCCACCCCTAAACGGTGGGTGGGGGCTATAAATGTAAAAAAATAAATAAATACATTTTTACCTACCCCCTCCCCCTAAAATTAACTACTTGGAGACAATAAAACATTTGATGGGCTTTATGGTTTTTAATTTGGCCTGAATAAAGAAGATTTTATATGATAACTAGTTTTATATTAAATATTGTTGCTGTTATGATACATGCCAGCTACTCCATTAGCTCTCAGCACACAGTGTGCACATGATTAAAGCATCAGGATACCGATAGACTCCCAACATGTCAGCTCCTCCTGACTCACTATTAGCTCTCACCACACAGTCTACACAGTGTTAAAGCAGTGGGATACTGAAAGACTATCTTTGTAGCTAGCAATGTAATTGTTCTGCAGTGGTAACATAGAGCCTGATTCTGTTAACCATGTCAGTAGCTGACACCTAGAGTTTCCATACTTCCTACATAGAGAGAGCACGCAGTCGAGCCAAGCATCTCGTTCTCATTTACTTCAATAAATAGTAATACGAACAAAGCAAGTGGGGGTCTCCTAGGATCTCAATAATACTAGGTTAGTATCTGATGAATGGTCCCATCCATTCCTTCACCTCTTGGGCTGCAAGTGGAAAGGTAATTCTATATGGCCAGTATTCTGGCATATATGAGGGTAAGCTCCTTAAAGCACTTAACTCCAAATTTGGCTCTTTGGTGTATTGATTGATAATCCTCATTCTTCAGTCTTCCAATCTTTTTTCTTCAGCAAACAAATTGGCCAAAATGACATCACCATTTGCTTGGAAGACAACTAATCACAGTGCTCTTATGGACAAATCTTCCTTCTTATGATATTGGAAATATATATTAAATAGTTCTTTCTCATCTTGAATGCCCAATCTCTGGTTACTAATGTCATAAAATGAATAGCCAGATTTTAACTCTCACTGCCCACCATTTGTAACCAGAAATTATGTCACTGGCCCAGAATGCCCAATAAGCATGAACTAGCAAAATTATCTCACAGTGCAAAACATGTAGACGTGTGCATACAGTTTCAAATTAATTGTGATTAGTCTGAATTTTGGGTGAATTCCATAACTCTGAAACACTATATGGAGAAAACATGAAACAAACTAATGGGCAATTGAAGAACAGTTTTGGTTGTTTCTTGATCCAGAGTTCTGTTTGTGGTGTCAAAAAAAAGATGATTGATAATTAGGGGACAATGTTTTATTCACAGATCAAGTGAGAAGCGACCAGCAGAGAGAAAAAAAGATGGAACAGTAAAATAAATAAATAAATGTATTTATATATAGACATATTTAATAAATATGTAACTGTTTTTTTTTTTTGTTTTTTTTACTGCTCCTCTTTATTTTCCTTCAGTAAATCTGTAAATCAAATTGCTGGAAAATGCGCCTGTCAATGTAGGGTAAAATATATACATAATTTGTTATATTATGTTTATATTTTGCAGGACACTCATAGGTCCATTTACCCGCACCACACAAGCAGGGCCGGATTAACATAGGGGCTGATGCAGCTGCAGCTCCAGGCCCAGGCCCAGGCCCAGGCCCAAGGAATAGGCCCATTTAAAAAAAAAAAAAAAGATTTGCTACCTGACTGGTATTTTACCAGCACCGATGGTATTTGAAGCTGCCTGGCTTGCCGGTATTGTAATATTAACGGCAAAACAAATGCAGATATTTTTCTCAGTATAAACGGAGATTACTCTGCAATACCAGCACCAGCCTGTAGGGGTCACTGCGTGTGGAGAGAGGCAGGGTTAGGAAGTTACAGCATATCCTTCCCTGCCTCTCTCTACTCACTGATCTGCAGGGGAGCAGCTACACAGCACAGAGAGTTGAGAAAGCAGCTCCCAGCCTGCAGAGACAGACTACAGCTCAGGGAAGTGAAGGATGGGGGTGGGGGGAAAGGCAGCAGGGAAGTAAGGCGACATTGAGACACTAGGGGACACATGGGGACGTTGAGACACATGGGAACACAGAGACATGGGGACACAGAGACATGTGGACACCGAGAGACATGGGGATGATGAGACACATTGGGACGCTGTGAGACATATGGACATTGGGAGACACATTGGGACACAGTGTCTCCATGTCTCCCAGTGTCCCATGTCTCCCAGCCAGTGTCCCTAGTGTCTCAGTGTCCCCATGGTTCCCAGGGTCCCTAAATGTTGGTGTCCCCATGTCTCTCAGTGTCCCCTCGTATCCTAGTGACATGGGAAACACTGAGACATGGGGAACATGGGGACACTGACACTGTGATACATAGGGACACTGATGCCAGGCATGCCTTCCAATTCTTTGGACAGACATGCCCCCTTTTTGGGCATGTTCGCCCCTTTTGTTAGTTCAAGTCACGTGATTCGCGTCAGTGGCCCACCCTTTTACTTCCTGCTTCACTGGACACTGCTGTTAGGGGGTATGGTTTACTTGAAAGATGAAAGCATACATTAGAGAGAGATTAGCATAGAGTATGTGTTTTCTTATAGCTGCATCCTTTGCGTTTCTCTCCAACACCATCTCCATCAGATACATGACGCTTGAGAGGTATGACTGTTTTAGTGTTTTTAGTTGATAAGATTCTGTAATTAGGCCCATCATAATTGTCAGCACCTGACCCACTGGGCTCTTAATCTGGCCCTGCACACAAGGACGAATCCACAATTAACCAACATGTTTTTTTCTGTCAAAGACTAATAGCAAGAGCTCTACTCTGAAAGTTTAAAGCATAAGTTAAAAAAAAATCTCTGTTGATTTTGGACATAAATGACATAAACGTTTTGGAACTTTACAAACAACTCTAAATCGCATATAAAGTCACATTCAAGGAGGCTTAAAAATGCAGTCTCCTTTTTGCTGCAAACTTTAAAACAGTTTTTTTTTTAACTGAATTATATGAAATAGAGTTATATACTGTTTCAACAAAACAAATACCTATTTTTACAGAAATATAAATATAATTTTCATTTGCACTGCCCACAGCTTAACATCTGATCACTGGTGTAGCTAGTTGTTTATTTCTAAAAAACAATATGTTTTGAGCTTTCTTCTATTGGTATAAAGTGGTATTCATAAGTGAATATTTGATACATTGTATTAAACTTTCATTCAGTTAGAAACATCAGAATTAAAGCGTAAAACTATTAACCACTGGTAACCTGTTTTAATTCTTCGCAAATGGAGTTCATTCAAGAATTTTCATACTCAAAAAAATCAGACTAAGGAAATTGATATGTATATTTTGTACAGTATGCATAGTATATTATACTAGTGATAAATTCAAGTGAAGATTGTGAGTTTAAGCCCTGCCAAACACTACAACAAGTCTGCTGTTTACATCACATTTGCTGTTGCATTCAGAGAAACACAATTCCATTGTTTTTTAAATGATGGATCCCACAGTTGCGATGTGTTGATGTTGCTTTAACTTTTCATTTCTTTTCTTAAACATGTACTCCCTACTCAGATGAAACTGTGCAAGAAGGTGGTCTTTTTAATAAAATAAATAATCATTCTTTGCCTTCCAATACCACAGAGAAAATAAAATTATATCTGCATTCTTCACAACACATCATACTCGTTTTAATATCTTTGCGTATAACATATTCTACCTTGGAAACCGTTTTTGACAAATAGTTAAGTCCTGACTTCTAACTCAATTGTTCTGTCATTTTTCTTGGTTGATATAGTTTTTCCCCTGTTCTGTCTCTGTACGTAAAAATGGTATTTTAATATCAGTGACAAGCTTATACTTCCTCCCACTGGTTGCATAGAATATTAATTCTAACAACCTTAGATATATAGATTCATACTCACAAGACATAGCAACAGCAATAATTCATTAGATACTATTTTTTGACTGAATTATGATACCAATAACCCCAACTGATAATTTAGAACTGCAGATAAGCATATTTGTGTGCAGAATTTTATTTTTTATTATTTCACATACCAATAAAAATAGAACAGATTGTTCCATCATACTGCCCCTGTGATGGACTTCATATCGCTACAATTTATGATCTCTTCTCTTTGGTTATGGGCATTGCACAAAGCTCCATATTTCTCACATTTATGATGCATAAACTTTGCTTTTTATGATTCTCCAATGCAGATTGAAAGCAACAGTAATATGGGGCTGACAATAAAACAAACTGAATTATTGAATCTTTTTTCAGAGGTAGGAGGAGAAAATAATAAATAAAAACAACATACTTTGGAATCATTAGCTTGATTTTTTTTGAATCTACTGTATGCTTGCAACTGATTATGCTGGGTACCCTGAACTAAAATAGAAACATACAAACATAGAATGTGACAGCAGATAAGAACCATTCGGCCCATCTAGTCTGCCCAATTTTCTAGATACTTTAATTAGACCCTGGTCTTATCTTATAGCTAAGATAGCCTTATGACTATCCCACATGTGCTTAAACTCCTTCACTGTGTTAACCTCTACCACATCAGCTGGAAAGCTATTCAATGGATCCACTACCCTCTCAGTAAAGTAATATTTCCTGATATTGTTTTTAAACCTGCCCCTCTAATTTAAGCCTATGTCCTCTTGTTGTGGTCGTTTTACTTCTTTTAAATATAGTCTCCTCCTTTACTGTGTTGATTCCCTTTATGTATTTAAATTTTTCTATCATATCCCCCTGTCAAGTCTTTCCTCCAAGCTATACATGTTAAGTTCCTTTATCCTTTCCTTGTAAGTTTTATCCTGTAATCCATGAACCAGTTTAGTAGCCCTTCTTTCTCTCTAAGGTATCAATATCCTTCTGGAGATACAGTCTCCAGCACTGCGTACAATACTCCAAGTTAGGTCTCACCAGTGTTCTGTACAATGGCATGAGCACGTCCCTGTTTCTACTTCTAATACCTCTCCCTATACAACCAAGCATTCTGCTAGCATTTCCTGCTGCTCTATTACATTGTCTGCCTACCTTTAAGTCATCTGAAATAATTATTCCTAAACCCTTTTGCTCAGATGTTGCGGTTAGGACTCTATCAAATATTCTATACTCAGTTTTCATTTTTTATGTCCAAGATGCATTGTCTTGCACTTATCCACATTTAATGTCAGCTGCCACAGCTGTGACCATTTTTCTAGTTTACCTAAATCATTAGACATTTGGCTTATCCCTCCTGGAATATCAACCCTGTTTCATATCTTAGTATTATCAGCAAAAATACATACCTTACCAACAAGACCATCTTCAATATCACTAATAAAAATATTAAAAAGAATGGGCCCAAGTACAGATCGCTGAGATACCCAACAAGACCTTGCTTCAATATACTCCATTGACTACAACCCTCTGTTGCCTGTCAATCAGCCACTGCCTTACCCATTCAACAATATTGGAATCCAAACGTATTGCAGCTTATTCATAAGCCTTCTATGTGCAACAGCGTCACAAGACTTACTGAAATCTAGGTAAGCAATGTCAATTGCAGCACCCTGATCTAGTATTTTAGTTACCCAATCGAAAAAAACAAACAATAAGATTAGTTTGGCATGATCTCCCTGAAGTAAACCCATGTTGTCCCTAAACTTGAGATCCATGTGATTTTAGATGTTCAACATTCCTACAAAGTCTCAGCCTAACTCAATCTTCAGGTTTTATAACAAAGGTAAGCCACCCTAACGTCTGAGGTCATGATATTGGACCTCTGGAACTGTGTGAATTGTAGCTGATTAGTTACCTTGTGTGGATACTAATAATAATGAACCACAGATGTCACTTTCTATTCATAGTGATTTCACAGTCAATTATAATATTAATTTGTAGTGGTTTCACAGTGAATTATAGTATTAATTCATAGTGATTTCACAGTGCATCCAATCAAATAATAGTAATTTTTCAAATACAGTCAATTAACTCATCTCTCTAGCTGACTATATTCAAGGGCCATTCAAAGGGGGGTATTAACATATTACTACCATCTTCCTTGCTTTAGTTTTTGCTAATTGTTAACTTCTTTATCTAGTAAAGCATGAGTAAAAATAAATTTCACTACAGAGTGCCAAGCAACTTGGGCTAATATCACTTTAAAAAGTCTGCATTTATTTTAATCTATCTTTCCATAAAACCATGAGCTCTGGAGATTTGCAACACTTTTAGAATTTTGCAGTCCTTGGCTCCCCAATTCTTTTATTTTCCACTCCTAATGTTAGCACAGTAGTCACATCAAGAGAAAAAAAATGTTTGAAAGAAAAAGAGAAAAAGGTCTATTTCATCTATAATTTCATAAGATATATGAACATGTTTGCTTCTTGATTCAGAGTGCCATGTCTGGTAACTCAATTACCCCTTAAGTGTTTTTTGATGTCAGCAGACTGCTTGTTTTTTTTTTTTAGGCAAACAGCATGCAGATCTACAGCTTCAGGCTTGAATACAGTAAGATTTTTACTATATTTATGGAGGCATGAGGGGCCCAGGGGGACTAGATGGTAATTTTAACACTATAGGGTCAGGAATACATGTTTGTTTTCCTGACCCTATAGTGATCCTTTAAAAAAAAAAATTCAAATTGATATACTTTATTTTCTGTCCTGATTGCCCCATTGCCTAATACCAGTTCTTCACATCATGTCTCTAATTTCATAATCTATTTGTGTAATAACATATATTTCTTGTTTTGTTTTAAAAAAAAATTCTGTTTTTTTTTTTTTAGCTATTGTGAGTTGAAGTAGGATTAATATTGGATTTCAGCGACATTTTGTACGTATGAAGAAAATTCGATTTGTATACTTAATGGAACAGATATGTAAGTAGTTTTTTTTTAACTTCAGTTCGGCATGAGGCTAATAAGTGTCCTGGGGAGATGTTGTTTAGAAGATATTCCCCACATGAGATGCTGACACATTTTTCTTAAGTATTATTTGTGTGTTTTTCTGATATTGTTTTACAGGAGAGGAACACTTATTTTGTGTGGAGCGATTGTATAAGTGTTTTTAAGTAAGAGCACTCATTGTTTCTTTTTGCGCTGATATTTATTTAATTTTTGATATCTCAATTTGTATTAATGCAATTTTTCCATAGTAGCAAAAATATGTATCATCATACATTCTTACATTCATATACATCTACAATACAATAGAAAGTAAAATATTTTGCTATGTAAATAGTTCCTCTTCAAAAATCCTAGGGTATAAGAATATTTTATAGTACTATGAACAAATACAGACATCAACTACAAAAAAATGACCTAAAAAGGTCATCTGGGGAAGGGTGGTGGAGGGAGAGACAAACTTTGCTAATTTTCTAAGGCAATAATTTTTTGTTTCTATCTATTGTATTTTCTTTAATTGTGCTCTAGTTTTCATTTCCAGGGATCTCAAATTTCCTTATAGACTTTTAATAGATTCATGTTTTTATAGATCGGCTTTTCCATTCTTTGTTGGTAATTTATCTGATTTTCTATCTCTGTTCAGGATGGAGTATCTCTAGTTCTCCAGTATTTTGCTAGGCAGATCTTGTCACGGCACTCCAGGCATAAAAGGGGTTAAAAGCCGTTTAGTAAATCTATATATATATAGGCACAGCTACTGCAGAACACCAAACTCCCGAACTGGATACAAAATAGCACTCCAACTCCCAAACTGGAACCTCACTAATAGCTGCTAGCAGACGAACAGGAAAAGCAGACAATCAGCTTACACTCCTGGCAATCAGTCTCTAACAGCATACAGTAAATCCCCCCCAAGAACGAGACAAGGCTCCGTGTTGAGGGTCAAGCAGTGGTCTGTTTATTCAGGGCTACCTGCCCAGCATTTATGCAGGTCTCCCACCTGGTGGACACTCCCCTAGGGGACCAGATGGGGGACTGTAACAAAGGACAGACAGGTATCATTTTAGAACATACAGTCACAATACTTCCCCACAATGCATCTTGGCTTCCTCTCCTCTGCCCTGGACATAATTGAGAAGTAATTCAATTATCTCCCAGCACAAAGGCAAAACTCCATTACACACGTGGGGACACAAACACAGTAAAACACTTTAAAATACATAAAGTCACCTTTTACACATAATACACAGACATTTTACATATCCCCAGATAGCTGGGATCTGAGCGCACAAAACTACCAAATAGCGCTCAGATCCTATACACACAGTTCAATTGCCATGGAACCAAAGTCTTTAATTACACGAATAGGCTCCATGGCATAGCTATCTGGGTTACAACATTCACATAAAATACAATACCGAATGTACCGGTGTTCGGCTAAATAGCCACGAATTGAAGCAGGGAAGGTTGGAGGCTCAGCGGTGCCTGCACGTAAAAGTGTCCGCTTTTAGTGCACTGATTCCGGGCTGAGCACCGCTGCCCGTCCGGGGAGCTCCATAACACCGCCACCTAGCAGCCGCTACGTGTAACCGCGGCCACCCAGTAACAGTCAATTAAGCTCCGGTTAACCGCAGTTACTGGGTGGTCAATTGACGGCACACGCTCGTTAAGCCGTGGTTAACCGCGGCTTCAGTGAGGTAAATTGGTGGCACACTCCAGCTCCCCGGTGGTCGCGCCATCGGCAACTTCGGCAAATTCGGCACTTCGGCTGCATCCGAAGTGCCATATAAAAAATTCCAATCCTTCTCCACAGTATTTTAAAGGGCCAGAATGAGTGACATACACTCTGGTATGGCCGAATTCTGTTTTTTAAAGGGCCCAATCTCCCAGGGCCATAGTCCAAAGGCAGCAGGCAGGCAACCAGGCTTCTCCAATGCAATGTGGCGAGATTGCTCTCGTCACAGATCTTAATTGCCATTAGGATTTGAATGGTATTTTAGACTTTGGAAGAGCTCGGTTAAAGAGGAAGAGCTGGGGGGTCATCTCCCATGGGCCGCGGAGGATCTTGTTAATTATTTCTGCTGTCTTAATGTTAATTGGGTTCAATTTACAGCCCTCCCACCAAATATATATTTTTGATCCAACCTCCTTAGTGCAGCTCCAGCATCTATCTGAAGGGAGGGGTTGAAATTTTGCTAATTTTGACGTGACTAAGCTAAGTACTATAAATGTACTAATTTAAGTTGTAATTCATATAAATTTACACAACTGATGGCTTTTCATAATAACATGAAGGATTCCAACCATTGCCCCCAAGATAATTATTTTCCCAACTCCTCCTCCCACTTCCAAATTGAACCTATTTTTTCTTTGTAGTTTTGACTGTATAATGTTTTATTCATTTTTATATTAATTTTCCAGTGGAAACAATAGCTCTAGACAAGAGCCTGAAGTTATTGGCTTGGATTGTATACCATTCCTAATTCTAAGAAAATTCTAAGAGATATTCTTTCTTTGACCCCTTAAGGACGGGTGACAGACGAGGACCTCGTCTGTGACGCGGTAAAATTAACCCCAGATCGCCGCAATCGCGGCGATCGTGGGGTTAATGGTGCTCCGGTCTGCCTCTGTATTAGAGGCAGACCGGGAGCACCGGATCGGGCTGTCCCAGCACATGTGCCCGCTCTGACAGCATGTCTGAGCGGGCACATGTGCTCAGTATACTTACCTCCGCCTCCCTGCACTTCCGGGTTCAGTGTGAAGTGCAGGGAGACGGATCAGTGCTGATCCTGCCCCCTGGTGTGTAAAAAAAAAAGTTAAATTAAAATCCCACCCCCCTTTACCCATTTTAATAAAAAATTAACCCCTTCCCTGCCAATTGATCACTGACTACAGTGATCAATTGGCAGGGATTACATTTTAATATGATCTGATTTTTTTTTTAACCCCTGAGGGTTAATTCTTTTTTTTTTTTTAACCCGCAGGGGTTAAATTTATTTTATTAATTAATTTAAATATTTTAAAATTATAAATTTAGCTAGCTGGGGAGGGTGGAAGTTAGTGGGGTATTGGGGGATTTAGTGTTAGGCTAACTAGGGGTTAACGTTAAAAAAAGTTTAAAAATAAGCTTTAAAAAGTTAAAAAATTAAGTTAAAAAAAGTTTTAATAACGTTTAAGTAAAAAATTTTACAAAATAAAGCCTTTACCCAGTCCAAATAAAAATTAACCCCTTCCCTGCCAGTCGATCACTGCCTACAGTGATCAAAATACAGATCACAGTATTATACTGTGATCTAATTTTTTTTTAACCCCTGACGATTAACTTTTATTTCTTTTTTAACCCTCAGGGGTTAAATTTATTTAATTAACTAATTTAAATATTGTATAATTATATATTTTGCTAGCTGGGGTGGGTGGGAGTTATGGGAAAATGGGGAATTTACTGTTAGTGCTGCTTACTGCTAGTTAGGGGTTAACGGTAAAAAAAAAAAGCTTAGAAAAATGTTAAATCTGTAAAAAAAAGTTTTACGAAAGTTTAGGAAACTTTAAAAAATTAATAAGCAAAACTAAAGTTTAAAAAATAGTTTTAAAAAGTAAAAAAAGTTTTAAAAAGTTAAATACATTTAATAACGCTCATTACCACTACACCTGGTACAAGCTAGCGGAAAAATGATCACACGATAAGGTTCAAAATATGCCTTTTGAAATACCCTGGGATGTCCACATATACCTGGCAAAGGTACATACGGGGGTATTTTTGTACTCAGCTGACATAGCTGAGCAACATATGAAGTATTAAACAGTGGTAGTACACATAAGGTTTGCAAAATATACTGTGCAAACTCACTTTGTGTGTCAAAAAGGCAGAAAAAACGCTTATTACAACTACACCTGGTACAAGCTAGCGGAAAATGATCCCACGCTAAGGTTCAAAATATGCCTTTTGAAATACCCTGGGATGTCTTCTTTAAGAAATGGTATGGCTCTATGGGGTATTTGGATTATATAGCCTGGTAAAATACTCTAAAATGGGACATGGGCACAGCGTAACAATTTAAAGTTTGGAAAAAAAATGGAATGGCTGTGTCCCAAATGTGCCCCTCCGATGTCCACATATACCTGGCAAAGGTACATACTGGGGTATTTTTGTACTCAGCTGACATAGCTGAGCAACATATGAAGTATTATACAGTCGTAGCACACATAAGGTTTGCAAAATATACTGTGCAAACTCACTTTGTGTGTCAAAAAGGCAGAAAAAACGCTTATTACCACTACACCTGGTACAAGCTATCGGAAAAATTATCCCACGCTAAGGTTCAAAATATGCCTTTTGAAATACCCTGGGGTGTCTACTTTAAGAAATGGTAGGCCTTTGTGGGGTAGTTTGAATTTAAAACCTGCGAAGAAGCTTGGAAATTGCACATAGGCCCAGCGTCAAAATTCAAAGTTCTGTAAAAACTGATATGGCTTGGTCTCAAATATGGCACTGTAGCTTCACAAAATAGTGCCAAAGACATTCATTGGGGATGTCTTTTTACTCAGACGACTTAGCTGAGCATAATTTGGAGGTTTTGAACTTAGTGGCACATATGAAATATACAAAATGCCCAGCAAAAATGCAATCTGTATGTAAAAAAAATGCCCCAAATTATTTTTTACCACATACTTTGGCATATATTGGTGAAAAAATGGGGGCATGCTAAGGCACAATATGTACCTTATGATATACCCTGGAGTGTCTACTTTTACAAATGGTAGGCCTTTGTGGGTTTTTTTTTAACAGTCAAACTGTTATAATACCCCAAATGGAAGCATAGGCTCATTAAATCTGTCTCTCAAAATTCTACTGTGAATACTGAAAAGGACAGGTCTCCTGTATGGCACTGTAGCTTCACGAAATAGTGCCATAGACATACAATGGGGGTGTCCTTTTACTCAGAAGACTTAGCTGAGCATAATTTGGGGGGTTTGAACTTAGTGGCACATATGAAATATACAAAATGCCCAGCAAAAATGCAATCCGTATGTAAAAAATGCACACAATTATTTTTTACCACATACTTTGGCATGTAATGGTAAAAAAATGGGGGCATGTCAAGGCACAATATGCACCTTATGAGATACCCTGGAGTGTCTACTTTTACAAATGGTAGGCCTTTGTGTTTTTTTTTTTTGAACAGTCAAACTGTTATAATACCCCAAATGGAAGCATAGGCTCATTAAATCCGTCTCTCAAAATTCTACTGTGAATACTGAAAAGGACAGGTCTCCTATATGGCACTGTAGCTTCACGAAATAGTGCCAAAGACATACAATGGGGGTACCGTTGTACTCAGCAGAAGTAACTGAACACATAATAAAACTTTGTACAGGAATAGCACACACCAACTTTACAAAATACACATGAGAAGTTCTTTGTTATAAGTTTGTGTGCGAAAACCCCCCAAAAACACAATTTTACTCCAATATTTAGCAGAGGTTGGCAGTAAAATGGCTACGTAGAAAGTGTCAAAACAACCTTAGGTAAATAGCCTGTGGTGTCTACTTTATATAAATATATACTTTTGTGTGGCAATTTTGTTTTCTTTTATGGCTATTAGGCTTACAAGACAAACATACCAAATTCTAAAATCGCTCCACATTAAAAGTTTATTTTACTCCTTGTGCTTTGTGACCTGTAACTACCACAAAAAACTGAAAATCCCAGACACATTATATATTCTGTAAATCAGAACAACTAAATGAATTTATTTTTAATTACTTTCCTTAACCTGCACTAATTGTGCACACATTATTATTGCAAAAACTGTAAAAAAAAATCAAAATTTTTCATTTTTTTTGCATTTTTCTGTATTTTTTAATAATAAATAAGCATTTATGTATATATATGTTACATCAAATTAAAGCCCTTTCTGTCCTTTAAAAAACGGTATATAATATGCGTCGGTGCAATAAATTAGTAAAATGCAAATTGCAGTTGAACGCAAACAGCAAAAAATGCAAAAAATGCCGTTGTCATTAAGTGAAAGACAAGCTTCTGAAGCTCTGTCCTTAAGGGGTTAACTCTTCTCTGGACTCCTGTAATTATTGAAATGTTTTCAGAGTGAGAAATCCAAGGTCAGAAGATCTCCAATATAGTTTAGAACAGCCTTCTTCCATTTTCTTAAATGTATATAATTAATAAGAATATTAAAGATTTATTTAGGGGCAATTAAGGAGAGCTGGTCTCTTATCTGAAGTTTCTTTTTAAAGCTATCATACCTTAAAAAATATCTTATAACAATTTTATTATGTATTCCTAATTTCTTAAATGTTGGGGTATCAATCCAAAATAGTAATTTAAGATCCATGTTATTATATTATTTATATATGATATTCTTTTTATTGCACTAGGTTTAGCTTTCAGCTGTATTTAGCCAGCAGCTACTGCCAGAGGTACTTGAAAAAACTTTGAGTGGGAGATAGCAGATTGGCAGGATTTTTGACACTGATATTAGTTTGAGATTATGTTGCCAATATACAGTTTCACATATATATATGAAACTGTATATTATACATATATTGTGTTAACTGTTGGAGAAAGAAGTCCATATATTCATTATATGTTATTTATTGTAATAAGAAAAACAAACCAACCATCATTACTGTCATGTACTAATCCAAAGTCAAAATTGCAGGCAGGCAGGGAAAGTGGTCCTGATTTCAATCCACCTTCAGCATTAGTGTCTTTGCTTCCGAGAGTGCATTTGCAAAGTGAAAATTGTGCGGCAAGGAAGTGAGTGTTGGGCAAGTGAAGGTTCATCTTACTAGTGCCAGTATGAAGCAACATCTGCACAGATACCTCAGTTTTAATGAGGGAAGAAAAAGAACAAGAAAGTACTGGATCTAATTCTGTGCAGTTGTCACATCCTCTACTGCTACCACCACCCTCAAGCAGAGAAATGTGGATGGTGAGGATAGTGCCAGTAATTGGCAAAGGCAGGTGGGACAGGAACAGACACACCCATATTCATCCAATGAAAGAAAAAAAAAGAAAAAAATAATTATAAATACAAATTATTTCTTATTTTATTTGTAGTAAGAGCCTGCTTGATTTGCAGTGTGCTTCTGTGCCACTGCTTGTGCTTTGGAAATTTTTTTGAATATATTTATTGGTTTCACAACATTTATGCAGTCAGCGATCTTGTTCGTGATAAAACAGTTATCTGCCCATGCAGGGGCGGTAGCTATCATATATAAGCAGGTTTACATTATGTCGCCTACGCAGAGGCATTGTTATAGCACAGTTTACCTTGTTTATTTGTTTGCTTTTGTGTAGAGTATGTTCATTGGGTTTACTATATATAGTGTGGACGTATTAGTGGTTGTGCGGGTAGGTGTCTGCGCAGAGGCTTATTTCTCCACACATGTGCAGATATACATGTCGTTGCCTGCACAGAGGCGTTTTAGTCCAGTTGTTTGACTTATATCATTCAATATCACAATTGGATGCCTATGCTATGTAACTTTTGCCATGGTGATGGTCTAACTCTGTGTTTGTACCATCTTTTGTGGTTTTAAGCGACTGTACCTGTGTATATGTTGGGAGAGGCCTACTGCGTGGTAGTTTTGGGTGATGCGTTCTGTTTGTCGGTTTGGTGGCTGGTGCATCTAGGTTTTGGTGGTTGTTTGGTAGTTTTGTCTGAGCTGGGTTATGTGTTACGTGTCAGTGTGTATATGTGTGTTCTGTGTGTATGTGGAGTATCGGGTGGCTGCGGCAGCGCCTCCAGAGCGTTTTTTCCACTCTTGCCCTAATCTTTGCGTTGCTCTCCTGGGCTTCACGCTATGTCGTGTTCATGTAGTTTGTCTGGCTTGTGGGCTCTGTTATATACTGTAGTGTCTCTGCCATTTTGTGTCGAGACGTCTGTGTTCCGTCGTTGTATGTCCCTGCTTTGTGGTTTGTGTGGTCTGTGGCTATGTGTATGCGGGAGGATTGCCGAGTCCGTGTCGTGGTGTGTTCCTCGGCGTGGCTCGACAGTGGCGTTATCTGCGGTTCGGTGTCTTGTTTGGACCTTTCTTGTCTAGGTGCGTTTAGTCGTTTTCATGTGTGCGCCTAAAGGTCGGGTGGGTCGGGGTTTCGGTCCGGGGTGTAGTTGTATGTAGTTTTAGGTCGTCGGTCATGTCTCGGGGTGGGAGCCTTGCCCTGGGCCGTCGCTGCCTCTGAGTGTGGTCTTAGTGGGTGTGTGGCATGTGTGTTTTGTCGTGCCTAGTGGTGTGGCGGCTATCTCCAGTGTCTGCTTGGCGTGATATTGTGGACGGGTTAGGGATGGTGTGAGGAGGGTTAGGTGGTAAGCGTCCTTGCCCCCCGTCGTCAGCCAGGATCGCCATGCCTCGTTGCCTCTGGCTCATCCGCCCGGGTTCTTTGTCCTCCTTTTCACCTGTCTCCGACTACTGCATGGCCAGATGGCATCTGAAGGAATCAGATGTGGTTAGTCTTATCCAGTGGAACCATCATTTGATGTAGCGTTCCCTGTCGTTCGGTGCGTTTACCTTCAGATCCTCAAACGTCCTTGTGGCTTCCACTTCTTCCACCCAGCGTGTTATCGAGGGTATGTTGGTCTGCTTCCAGTAGATGGGGATGGTCGCCTTGGCTGCGTTTAGGAGTCGAGGGATGACTGATCTCGAGTATGATTGTGTCGTCATGGTGGTGTGATGGAGAAGGAAGGTGGCTGGGGACCTTGGTAGAAGCTCATCTGTGACCTTGTGTGTTATTTTCCGGATCTTTTCCCAAAATGGTCGGATTCGGGTACATGCCCACCATACATGTAGAAATGTGCCGGTTTCTGCCCCGCACCTCCAGCATGTGTCTTGGATTTCTGGGTTTCTGGCGTGGAGCGCCGTTGGTGTCAGATTCCACCTGGTAAATATCTTGTACGAATTTTCTTGCAGGCGAGCCGAGCTTGGTGTTTTTTGTATCAGGGTGATGCTTTTGTCCCAGTCTGCGTCCGTCATGGTTTCTTCCAGGTCTTCTTCTCAGTTTCTGATGCATGGGGGTGCTAACAGGTATCTGCTCGTGGCTAGGGTGTTGTATATCTGCGAGATGGCTCAGGGTGGGTCTGCGTCTTGCGTGCAGAGGTGTTCAAACTGTGTTAGGTCTCTCAGTAGGGAGGGTGCTTGTGGGATGGATCTGGCATATTTGGTGATCTGCGCTCTTGCGAGAGCGTGTGCGAATGTGTGTGGTCTGCCCGGGAAGAGTTAGTCCATTTGTCGAATGGCAAAAGGGCGTTGAAGGACATCCTTCATGTGGGGTATCGTTTTGTGTCCCGCAGGGCCCGGCGAGGGGCCGTAGTCATCTGCTGGGTAGTCCGGGTTGTGCCTGAGGGGCAGGAGTGGGCTTGGGTCTGTTGTCAAATATTGTTTCGTGCCCTGTCTATGCCAGACCTGCATGGTCGCCACCACGAACGGGTTGGTAACTTGTTTGCGTCTGTATGCTGCCTTGGTGATCCAAGGTAGGGTTCTGAGGTTACAGTTGGTTGTGTCCGCTTCCAGTTGGGTCCATGGTTTGGTGCCACCGGCCGTCGACCAGCTGATGATTCTGGTGAGGTGTGCAGCGTGGTAGTATTTTTCGAAGTCTGGGAGCGCTAGACCGCCTCTGAGTTTGGGCAGGGTCAATTGGGCATGTGCTATCCATGGGGATTTACCCTTCCATATGAAGGTGCGGACCTCTGTCTTGAGTGTCGAGAAGAAAGTTTTCGGAGCGATTATTGGCACCGTTTGGAATATAAAGAGTAGTTTCGGCAATAGTGTCATTTTGACTGCGTTTACTCTTCCCAGCCATGAGATATACTAGGGGCTCCATCTGTGTAGTTCCTCCGTTGCTTTTTTCAGTATTGGGAGGTAATTATGCATGTAGAGGTCTGCCGGATTTGGTGTGAGCCAAACCCGTAGGTACATCATGCAGTGGTCACACCAGCGGTATGGGTGATGTCTCTGGATCATTTGTTTGGTTGTGGGGCTTAAGGATATGTTCAGGATCTCTGACCTTGATCCGGAGGTAGTTGATCCGGAGGTTTGAGACTCGGCCATATATGTTGAATTCCATTTGTATTGCACATAGGGAATCGTCTGGATCTGTAACTACGAACAGCATATCGTCCGCATATGCCAGCGTCTTGTGGTGTGTGTTTCCAACTGTCAGCCCTCGGATATCTGCGTTTTGTCGGATCCTGTACAGGAAGGGCTCTAGCGTCAGCGCGAATAGTATGGGTGAGAGTGGGCATCCCTGTCTGGTTCCATTATGGATCTGGAATGGGTCTGTCAGCACGCCGTTAATCTGGATTCGCGCCGTTGGGTTGGTATACAGTGCCGTCCCCCAGGTAAGGTATTTCGGTCCAATGCCGAGGGAGCGGAGAGTTTTGAACATCAGGTCCCAGTCCACCCTGTCGAATGCCTTCTCCGCATCTGTGGACAGGAGTAGGACTGGGGTCTTCTGTGTTCTGGCGTGTGCTATGAGGTTCAGGGCTTGTATGGTATTATCCCTCACTTCCTTGCCAGGGATGAATCCCGTTTGATCCGGGTGGATTGTAGCGGGTAGTAATGGTGCCAGGCGCGACGCCAGGATGCTCGCCAGGAGTTTGAGATCCGTGTTCAATACGGAGATCGGGCAGTATCCCGAGCATTGTGTCTGATCCTTACCCTCCTTCGGGAGGAGAGTGATGTTTGCCGAGGTGAATTGGGCTGTTGGCGTGGCTCCATCCCGGATGCAGTTCAGGGCTTCTAGGAGTTTCGGCTGGATGTCTTGTGCGAACGTCTTGTAGTATTTAAGGGGTAGGCCGTCTGGCCCTGGTGCCCTGCCAGTTTTCGCTTTTTTGATGGCGTGTGCCAGTTCTTCTGGTGTAATAGTTTCCTCTAATGCTTCCTGGGTGTAGGTGTATGAGTCGTTGTTGTGCGTCCTTGATTTTCGGGATATATAGTTGTGATCTGCGTTGCTTTAGGAGGTTTGCTAGTAGTCTCCCGCATTTGTCCCCGTGTTCATGTATCATGTGCCTGTAATGTTGGTATGAGCGTTGGATCGCGCGGTTGAGATGTGTGGTGAGTTGGGTGCATTTGACCAACAGGTCCCTGAGGACTGACGCATCCAGAGTGCGTTTGTGTCTGGCTTCCAAGGTCGCAATTTCTTTGCTGAGTTCGTGTATCTTTTGCGTCGCCATCCGCTTGCGGGTCACGCAGAGTGCTATGATTCGACCTCGCAACACAGTCTTGCGTGCTTCCCAACAGGTCAGTGAGGTCACGTCGTCCGTCTCGTTGTCCTTGAAGTATTCCTGTATATATTGACTGATTTGGTCCGTTACTATTGCGTTGGAGAGAATTGATTCGTTCAGACGCCATGACATCTGTCTGGGCCTGAATAGTGGTGATTTCATCCGTATGTGGATCGGACAGTGGTCCGACCATGTCATTGGTAGTATTTCTACATTGTTGATTAGGGTCAGTTTGTGGTGCGTTACTAGGAAGTAATCCAGTCTCGTGTATGTTGCGTGAGTTGTTGAGTTAGAACGTGTAGTCCCGGGCCGAAGGGTGCAGAGCTCTCCAGCAGTCTGCCAGCTGGTGGTGGTGTAGGAGGCGGAGCGTGTTAGTGTATCTGTTGAGTGGTGTATTCCCATGTGTGGATGTCGAGTCCTGGTCTGGGTGTAGCGCCAGGTTGAGGTCTCCCCCTTTGATTAGGGTGCCTTCTGCAAATTTCATCAGGGTGTTGAGTGTGGTTCGCAAGAAGTGGTGTTGTTTCGTGTTCGGGGCATATATGTTGGCGAATGTGTATGTTTCGTGCCTTTCGTAAAGATGTACCTGCCCTGTTTGCTTCTTAGGGTTGCTAGTTCAGTGTATGGGACTCTTCTTGAGAATAGGATGCAGACTCCCTGTGTGCGTCTATCCGGATTGTGGCTGAAATATCCCATGTGGAAGTTGCGGTCCTTCAGGGTCGGTGCCCTGCCTTCTTGGAAGTGTGTTTCCTGCAGGAACGCCACTGACGTCTTGTAGTGTTTCAGGTCCCGCAGTGTTTCTCCTTGACATTGAGGCCACGGACATTGTAGGAGACTATACAGAGGTCCTCCCGGGTGAATCCGCTGGGTCCCGTGGCAGGCATCGTCCGGGCCGCACGAAGGGGCGGCTGGGTATGGGAGGAAAGGTATAGTGGGGGCGTGTATGTGTGTGTGGGGTGACGCAGTTGAGTGTGGCTAGGCTCCGTTCAAGTCTGTGTAGGTATGTGTGGTTCGAAAAGTCTTTATGGTTATGTTGGATAATGGATAAATGTCCCGGTGTGTTGACCAGTTGGTCCCACCCAGTGGTGGGCCTGTGGTGATTCCGGGAGTGGTACGTCCCCCGTTAAATGAGGAGTTTTGTGTCCTATGCCTGTGGAGGCGTCGGGCTATATGTCCGAGGTGGTTCGGTCCACCGCGCGGCGTCCACCAAGTTCGTACAGATGTTGTACGTAGTCTTGGGTACGGTTTGAGGTGTGGTGTCACCTATCTCCTAAGTGGCTGTGTGGCGTGAGCATCCGCTATGACTCTCGCTACTAGGCGCGTGCGGGTCGTCAAATGTGTGTCGCGTGGGTTTGCTGCTTGTCATGTTGTTCTGCTGGTCTGATGTTGGCTGCTTCGGTGGCGTCATTAGTCTTAGATATGTCATCATCTGGGAGTGGTCTCGTCCCGTGGGCATATGGCTGGGGGTGCATGCATGTTACCTTTGGGTCTTGCAGGGTGGGGCGTGTTCTCACCAGTGGGACCGGTGGGTTGTGGTGGTCAGGCAGGGTTTCAGGGTACATCCCTGTTTTGGTTGGTTCAGGCGGAGTTATCTCCCAACCTCTTAAAGTGTGTCGCGAGAGGCTGTTGCGTCTGGACTTTGTGTGGTGCGATTTCAGGATTGTGTCTTGGGGCGTAGCAGGGTGCTGATGCGGTGCATATTTTGGGGGAGCATGTTACATATAACAACATTTACAGTGAATGAACGGTTGGCGCCCCCTAGTGCTATTTCGTGGTGGGGGCCGTTCTTTCCATCCCGGGGGGTATTCTACCTCTTGGTTTTCTTTACCTTCGTTTCCCATCCCACCTCAGCTTATCTCGTGTGGTTCGGCTGGTGGGTGCTTTGGAAATTGCAAGATTCTTCCCTCTGTAATATATTCGGTGCCACTGCAGTTTACACATGAACTTTGCCTAAACTGACTGTGGCAGGTATTTTCCAACTCTATTTTATTTAACCAGCTCATAAAAAATAATACAATTGAAAATTAAATTACTCCTGCTGCTGCATCCCTTTTAAATGCTTTTCATCTGCCTGATTGAGCCATGCGTTGCCTGTTACCTAAGAAGACAAAGTGGGGAGAAGCTGATAGGGTACTTTTTTCCACACTCATGGCAAGTTCACTTGTTTGAGGATACAGTAAATGGGCATGGGCAATTAAAAAAACACTCAACCATACCACTATGAAAAGAACAAAGCTTTCCCGCACATCCATTCTTTAACTTGACTCTATATCTTTTATTTTTTAAACTGTACCCTATTATCAGCTTCTCCTAACTGTGTCTTCAGAGGTAGCAGCACCACATTACTCAGCCAGGCAGGGCAGAAACCACTGCAATAAGTCATTTTTTTTTTAAAAAAAGGGAGAGCACCAGGATAGCAAAAGGAAACAAGTTTATAAACAATCATTATAAAACTCATTAAAAGTTCTCCCACTTCCAAAAAAATATATATATATTCTGGCAATTTAGAATTGGAATTGCAAAAATGTCTGATATTGCCTAGCCATTAGGTAAGACAATATTTTAGTCATGTTTGGATATCAGCATACTAATATATACCTTTTTTTTCCCCTAATTTTTGGCTAACTGAATTTCTTTCCTGATTTTTTTCAGTTAATGAATTATGACTTGCCTTAACACAGAATAGACTAAATGCTGTTGTCCAAGTATTTTTTTTTCCATACAATCTTGTTCGGGTGAAACCCTTTCTCTGCTATGCACAAGTCTAGCATAACCCACCGGCGGTCATTTGCAGAAACAAATAACTTATTGTGGGGACTTCCAGAAGAAGTGTTGGTCATGTTGTAGCTGCAATGATTTGCTCTGGTGGGATGATAGAAGCAACTTCCTCCTGTTCTACACTTGAGAGGCTCATATTGCCTGGATAACATATCGGCTTTCGTGTTACAGGGTACAGGCTAGTAAATTATTATGAAATTGAATCACAGAAACAAAGTCCTGCGAACATGTCTGGAGGATAGACATTTAGCCTGTACAATGTTGGACAGAGTTTTGTGATCACTGTTAACTATTATGGGGTTTTCGTACCCTCAAGATGCTGTCCTCACTCTTTCAATGCCAGTACAATGGCTTAGGACTCCCTATTACTTATAGTGTAAATTCTTCTCGGACTCAGGCAATTTATTTGAGGAGAAGCAGCAAGGATGAAGGGGCTGCTTGTGAGTTGCTATTTGAAATTATACTGTACCCACTCTAGATTCACAGGCATCAACCTCTATAATAAAAGACTTAGTGGGAAATGATTGGAACACAATCTACTTTCTGTAAAACTACTACAATCATCAATAGCAAACATATCTCATGAGTGATTTGAGATGTAAAAAGAGGTCTCCCATCGATGGCCTCAATGGCCACGGGCATTGCCTTAAGAGTGAGAGGTATAGCAGTGGGCAGTACAAATGCAGAGTCATTCATACTTTATAGAAAAGCTCACAGCTAATATCTGATAGGAGGTTTTAGAATATTTAGTCTTGTTCCTGCAAACCAGTAGTGTTCAATCTCAAGCTTTGTATACTTATCAGACAAGATGATTTACATTTAAATTTTTCTTTTCATCTCCTCTCTCAATTGCTAATGGCATCTTGCAGGCTCTGTTAAACTTATTCACAGCAGTGGCTCTTATTTTTTGTAATTTTTTTTTTTTTTTTTAATCGCTAATGGTATATTGCAGGCTCTGCTAAATTCATTCACAGCAGTGGCTTTCATTCATAAGGTTCTCCTTCAGAATTCAAACCATGGTCACTAAGGTATCAAATAGATTGAAGAACGTATCTTTTTTATTTAATGCTATTTAATTTACAATGGTGATATGTACTCTAAAGGCTTTTTAATTGCTGTACATTATAATAACTTAGGAGTTTTGTGTATTTGATAGATCTCTATATACATAACACGATCCTTCTATATTGGTGGCAAATTTGGGAGTATCAGCTCTTCACGCATTTTCAGCAGCTGAGAATAGTCAGACTGCTCCAGTAGACACAGTGTATCTAGATACAATACATATAATGTCATAGGTTTATTGAAGACGTCATAATACGGTGACCCAAGTTAACCCCTATATTTTTTTCTTGTAACCATTGGCAAATATCGGCTTGTTTAAACTATACAGTGCACAGTTTGTACACTTGGTATACAACAAAGTTTACCTATAGCAGCATTTATATAAAGGGCTTTCTTTTTATTAGCCCTGTAATACAGCCATATAAGAGGTAACCACTTTGTACACTTGTATAGAATACCATTTATCCAGCTAGAGCGGCATGGTTCATTAAGGGTGTCTATATCATTCATTGACTACTAATTATTTAGATACCCTACTCTTCACTACAGTGATAACCACTATTGGATATAGATTCTGTGAGGGTGTATTTATTCTAATCCCCTCATCGATTGATTCTATATTTCATCTTGTCCATTTCTGAGTCTCTTTCCCCTTTTTTGGTTTAACATATAGAGCTCATTTCTTGTTAGAGCTCTTTTTTATGAGTGTATGTTGTATGTTCTTTTTCAGAGAGTTAACAATAAAATAGATTTTACTACATATTATACTATACTACATCTTATACCACAAAGAACATTTCTGTGTCCATGGTGACTTTGTCCCTTGGACACAAATATCCTCTCTCTACGATTTAACTAAGGGTTATATAATATATATATATATATATATATATATATATATATATATATATATATATATATATATATATATATATATATATATATAAAAAATAACTGTGGTGTGTACAAGTAAACCTGTCTAGGTTCACTTGTACACACCACAGTCCCAATGTGGGACATTATGTTTTCTCTATGTAAAAATATTATACAAATTTGTAAAATTATTTTTATTTATATATAGCTTTTTTTTTTTTTTCACATTTTTGTCACATGGCACCATTCATTCACCTTTTTGTATAGCACTTCTCGATATTCTATCACTCTGACACTTCGGCATTAAGTCTCATAGCTCTATTAACTAAAGATGTCTTCCAATTCGTTACTCTTTATCTGTTTGTTTTTAATCTCACTCAGTGATCTCTTTCCAGTGATCATCTAGTAGTTGGTGATTGAAGTTTATCATTTAGCAATTTTACACTGCGATCACGCTGGTTGCTAGATCCACACTAATTACATAGTATACACTCTATCACCTAGCACGCTGGGGAAACCACGTGGGCTTCCGTGACACTTCCGGGTTTGAATGGAGCGCCGCACACACGAGATTGGTGAGTCAATTTCCTTCGCTTATATTTAAACTGTGTTTATTTCACTAGTTAATTGATCTTGAAAAAGACCCTGAGGGGTTGAAACGTCGAGTAAGATGTTTTACACTTTGTTGTAAACTTTTTTCACAATAAAAACACTATAGAGAAGTCCTTTTGAGTGCTCCTGTTTATCGCTTGATATATATATATATATATATATATATATAAATCCCAGTAAACGGAACGCACTCCAGGGTCTTTGAAGTATGGTAAAATGTAACTTTTAATTCATATCAAAAAATTATAAAACAAACATCAACTTATCGGCTCCAGATGTGAGCCGAAACGTTGATGTTTGTTTTAATCATTTTTTTTTTTTAAATTCTTTATTTAGTTGTGCATGTAGGGTACAAGTAGGTAAGCAATGCCCCAACAGCGATCGCTCGTGTATCAGTCAAAATTAGTAAACATTCGTTGGCATATAAAGACATGGCACATTTTATATTTTAAATACATTAAACAAGTCAAGAGTAGGTGACAACGGTTGTGGTACCCCTTGTGGGTGTGGTAAAAGTAGAGGGCAGCCTAATGGTATCTACGACAGATTTGTTTTGAATATGTTTATTGTTATCACATAAAGACATCGCAAACCTGCGATTAAACATAATGTTGCCTGCGCAGAGGCTCTTTATAAGATTAATTGCAGTATTGCCTGCGCAGAGGCTCAGTGTGCTGAAAAGTAATTTGTGAATAAGCTGTTGCCTACGCAGAGGTCCAGTATGATTTTACAGGATGCCAATCATCGGTACTACCCTAGCATTTAAGTTCAGTGCTGCACTGCTGGTCAATTATAGCCACTAGTAATCTATTTGTCTTGCATATTGAATGGGGAGCTTAAAAATAAAAACGTACGTTAAGAGCAAATACAGGCGCAACTAGTTGCTTGAATCGTACGGTGCGGTAAGCATATATGGCAGAGGTATTGCATCCGTCTGGCGATGATAAATCTTGTCAGTTAGTATTATAACAATGTCTGATTAATAGTACTATGCGAATGCTATGAAATAATGTACAAAAAGAATAATATATAATAAGAAATTAAATAAACTAAAAATGATCAATCTGTTATCATGAGGGGCATATACGATTTCAAGCTGTGGTGACTTACTGTTCAATGCAGCTGTCTGGTTATTAAGTATGCGGTTAGAAACGACTTTACAGCCTATTATGCAGCAATCTGTTAGTATGTGTGCATCAATAAGTAGTATCTATCCTTGGCTCCTAGGGACGTTATGGCAGAGCATTGTAGGCTAACATAGAAAAAAGTAAGAACTTAACTTGCTTATAAAATGTTTCTGATATGAATTACCAGGGAGCTTTCCCTTTGTGAATGTCTAACTGTTTAGGCAAAACGAATCCTAACTTGGTAGCCGAGCAATTACTTAATGTACCGCCCTGTACAGCACATTTTAGCTGAATATGTATTTACTAAGGAGCAGTACATCGTTAAGCAGTAATAATGAATATATGGATATGAACTTAGACAAAGCTTATGCGTTTTTAAACTAGAGTCCTACATGTTCCGTTAATTCCCCACGGAAATGGGAGCTGATGCAATGTTCATATATGGAGGTGAGAAGGCTTGGTGAGGTAACTGTACATGGCTGGAACAGCATGACGGCCTGCGTGACCGTCTGTGAGGAGTCTCTTACTGTGTCACCATCGTACTGTCCCTGGGTCGCCAGGCCTCCGTTCGTCCCCCCTGAGCCGACTCCCGCCAGCCAGCCGGGTCCCCCGCGGCACTGTGGGCACTCAGGAGCGCAAACCGGCCTTTGGACCCAACCACAAAATCCGCGGGTCGACCGCTCCCTGCACCTCCCCAGCTGCACGTGAGTCCACTTGGAGCGCGCACTCTGCTGTCTCACCCGCTGCCGGCCTCATATTTGGCGCTGGTGGCTATCCCCCCCGACCACCGGTCCGTCGGGAGGGGCAGCGTTTGTCCCGCCCCACCGGGCTCGCGACATCAGGGACAAAAGCTCTCCGGGGACCCCACAGACCCGGAGGCTCAGGCGCCCACTCCACTAGCGGTCAGGGGCCTAGCTCGGGGGTCCGTCTGGTGCCCGGAACCTCCAGGGCCCGCACGCGGTGTCCCGGTCAGCCTCCCTTGTGTAGTCTTCTGTGTTCCCTCTCCTGTGGGATAGGTCTGCAGGCGGGCTCCTGTCTGGTGGCCTTTGCCTGTGTAGGGGATCGTGTGGACCCCACGCGGTATCTACCGCCCTGGAGTGTGTCGTCCCCATACGGCCGGGATTACCCCCATCTCAGTACCGGGTTCAGT